>NC_056733.1:401606679-401769179 GCF_019279795.1 Protopterus annectens
TTCAACTTAGTCCTAAGTTTGTTGCAGTACTAATTTCAGGTAGTACTTTAATACCTGTACTGAGATTTAGTCATAGTTTAATTATTAAGGTAGCAAGATGTTTTAAAAATAATATAAGAGGATTGTGCTCCAAGGCATCTATTAATGTTATTTTAATTTGGCAAAATGGTTAATGACCTCTTTTTTCAGGACAGATAATATTCATTTAGGCCACTTGGATCACAGGTTTCTGCTGAAGAAATAGGTTATGCATGTGAATTCTTCTTTTTGGTCTACCAAAACCAGCATGGCCACTGCTAAAAGGGACAAAGTGTCTAGCATAAATTTTGTATGTTATGCTAGAAATCTTAACAATAAATTCAATTCTTTATAAGCAAGAAGGTTTTGATGTTGTTAAGGTAATTGAGACTTTGCTCTCTGAGAGTAATCAGAGTTTGTGTCTTCCAGTTTTACAATGTTTGGCACTCAAAGAAGGGAGGGGGTGTCTCATTATACATCCATGATCAGTTAGAATCAAATGTATTATGTAACAGCAGAAACTCAAGAGATCAAAGCAGTGAGTATTAATGTTAAAAAATGATGATTAGGGCATATCTATTCTATAGCTTCCTGAATCAGAGCAAGGAGATTACAGAATATGGTAAAGTACTGACATCCTATTTTGACAGTAATTTTGAAATTATTGCAGGAGATCTTACTGTTCCTCTTGTCTTCTGGGGTGACAGATCTAGTGTCAAAGGGGCTATTGATGATCTGGTAAATATTAGCAAGGAGCTTAGATACACTCAGGTTGTGAAGGATCCTACTAGAGAAAGTAACATTGCAGATATTGCCTGGAATAATAATCAAGTATTAGGAAGGGGGCATTACCTGTCCCAGTACCCAAGGAAGATGATCCAATAGGACTGTGAATGACAGACCAATAATTTTGACCTGTGTCTTGGGAAAAGGTATTGAAAGAGTTATTTCAGAATATATTATTTCAGTGAGTTTACGGCAGGAATTAACTCAGCACAGATTTGTCATCAGTCTTGTTTTTGGAAAACCTGCTCTAGGAAGCTATGAATGTAGGGATGGCTGTTGATATGTTATATCTGGATATGGTCAAGGCTTTTGATTCCATGCCATACAATATTGTTATCTCCGTTATGAGTGAGAATAATATAAATGGCTATGATATACAATGGTTAAAAACTGATTAAATCCTAGGTTATGTAAAGTAAAAACTGCTAATTAGATCTAAAGTAAAAATGATTACTTTCTGTGTTAAACAGAAAAACAGTCAGATTAACTGCAGTTAAATCCATAAGATATTAGCTGGCAGGATGCAAAAAAACATACACCAAGTGGAAAAATGCTAGTTTATTTTACACCAGATAAAGCTTTCGGGAAACACCTGTCATCAATATTCAGAACTAATTCAACAAGCTACTTCATATATCAAAATAAAACACATCACATGACACAGCCACCAATAATAAAAAGCAAACAATTAACAAATAATTAATACCATATCTACTTTTAAAGTCGTACCATATATGTAAAAATACATTTAAATACAAAATCATGAAAATATTTTTCATAAATCTAATAAATAGTTTTCATTTATATTTCTTCTTCTTAGCAACTAATACTGGTTTTAATGTTACCATGTTGTTAAGCCCAAGATATTTGTCTGCTTCTAATCTAGTAATTTTATTTTGATATATTAAGTAGTTTGTTTAATTATTCCATCATATAGGTTTATTTGTGTTTATAGCAGATGTGAATGGACACTGTGATACAGCTATCAAAAAGGGAATAAAATTCAGAACAGCATACAGCAGCAATCGGGCGTGGGGTTATTTGGGGAATTATGCTACTTACAATTACGAAAATGTCCATACAGAGTAATTAATAAAATTTGGAGTAATCATTAAGTATTGTAGGATTATTATGGATTGTGATGGGAATTTTAAGAGAGGACATCACAGCAAGATGGTGAGATTTGACATGAGGAGTAGTAATGGCTAAGAATATGGTTGTATGGTCAAGATCTGGAAGGATTACAGCTCTGTTGAGAATGAGATCTGTGTTGTCTAACAAGTTGGAATTTACAAAATGGAGAGCATATTTCTGTTGTTGAAAGTGTAAGTTAAGCATATGATGGTGGGCTACTCAAAATGCCCCAGAAGAGTGTTTGCATTGATGATAATCTAACCTGAGTACACGTTACGTTATAACAGGGTCATATATGGGGATCTGCAATTGGCAGAGATATGATAGATTGTTTTACTGAGTTGAACTATGACTTCAATAAGTTCCTGGTTTGTATTTTGTGGCATTTGGTGCAAAATGTCCAAGTTATGAATAATTATGGATACTCCAACTCCAGAAAACTTGAATGAGTGTTAGATGCTGAATGCAGATGGTGTGGAACTGATTGCTTTCACTGCACTGACAGAGTTTCACTTACTACACAACTGTATCTATAGCTGCCTATCATGTCAACATGGTCAAGCTTAGCAGCTATATTCTCATATTGGGAATTAAATTTATCAGTGCAAAAATTTCAATATAATCACCAGATTTACAAGTAGACTGCATTTTAATAACTGTCTCTTGAAGATTGACTCTTTTTCTAAAAAAATGTTTATAACTACAAGGGTTTATGGAATCTGACAAAATAAATCAGGGGACCAAGTCAACCTTCTCACATTTCAGACTAAAGCAATAATTCAGTTTGTGTTATCAGCAGAATGTGTGTTCAGAAATAATCCACATTAAGTTACACAAGTTCTAAACTGAACCATCGAACACTCATGCCAGCATGTTACCTTCCATCTATCTTGTGTAGCAGCTGCTTGTAATTCCTGGACAACAGCATTTCCACATGTGACACTAACATCATCCTGAAGATATAATTTTAAATGCCTAATTTAGGGGCAGCAGTTCACCTTTGCATTGAGTGTTATTGACTGGTGGACATCTGCAAGCTCATTCCTGACCTGACCAGCTTTGGTGCAAAGAAAAAAAGCTTGTTTATCCAGAGCTTGAACAGTACCCAACAAGGAGTGTTAAAATGCTTAATTTCTGATAAAAAAATGCAATCCAGGCATTGATGTCCCACTGCTGATAATTCAATGAACTGCTCCAAACACTGTGCACCTTAACACTTTGTGCCTAGTGTGGATTCACCCTTTACCCTACACAAGCAGACGGTGAAATTGTAACTGTGGCTAGACAAGTACATTTTTTTTGGCATAGCAGTAAGGAAAATAAGAATTCTCAGTTTTCATTTTGTTTTAATAAATGCATGTATTTTTGTAGGGGATACACTATAGAAGATTATTTGTTGGGCTACTACTTCAAGTGTATACCGACTGGTATCAAACCGATCATTCTGAAGTAACAATGAACCTGTGTTTTATGGTAAAGCAAAATATTCAATATTAACATTTTTTTTCCTTTTGCCTTTGGAATCAATGGAGAAAAAATAAACTAAAGTCAGAATGTCTGCTTAGTTCTAACATACACTGTACAAACGCCTATCACATAACAGCATTTGTACTATATAAAGTATCATTATAAATGCATGTTTTGCTACAAAATAAAATTATTTGAGATGATTAAGCACCATTGGCTCTTTAAAAACTTGTTTATAGATGAGCTAATGTAGGCCACTGCCCACATATGATGTTTACCTTAGTGATCCCGTGTCATCTGTGAGAAATCAGAAATCAAAATGAATTTAGTGGTTGTTTTCTAACAAAACGAGACATTTGACATATCCATATGACGTGTGTCTGCAATCAGAAATTAAATACATTCATGCCCCCTGGAGAACAAGAAAAAAAATGTCTTGACACTTTGACAAGAGGTAAACAGCAAGCAAAAGAATAATAGTAATTAACCTATAAGTGTGCAGTAATCAGGTGGCTGTAACCTTTAAAATGGCCCTGCAGGCTTTAAACATGTGAGACAGGCAGCTTAGGTCCACACACTTAATTACTGGCTTTAAAGGTGCTTTCAAGTTTTGACTGGTGTAATTACTATTGACTAACATCACACTTCATTGCTCCACACTGTGTGATATTTTTCTTAATACACTGCAATGCAGAAAGTCAAACAAAACTACATACATCTCAATAAACATTCATAACTTTCTCAGCAAGCAGTACATTTTGTGAGCATTTACAATGGAAACTACTAGCTCAGAGGTACTTTCCTTGTCAAATTAGCCCACCTAAACCTGATGCCTTGAGATAAAGGAAAGGAGCATGATGAATGCTATCACATGGTTGATTCTAGCAAAGTTTGCATTCTTCAGTCCACTGTCTTCAAAATTCACATGGGAGCATTTGACAAAAGTCACCTATGATTCACTGATTATTCACAAGCTTATCTCCGCCCCCAGTTTCTGGCCGACACATTGATTAATCTTACCTTTTATATGAGGTGACAGGAACCCTCCAGCCCTTGATTTGGCTTAGTTCAGTGTCAGATACATCTATCTGAAGTGGAAGGCGAGGAGCCCAGACTGTCATTTCTAGTGATGTGCTTAAATGCAGGTAGGAAAAATTTACTGTGATGTTTGCCTTGCTTTTCATCTCCTTGCCATCGACATAGACAGAGTCACATGTTTTTGATACCTTAATACAAAGAGAAAAAAAATTAAACCATAACTGTTTTGTAGATGCCATTTAGATCTAAACTTTATGCAGGACATGTATGACTCACAGATTGTTATTAAACACTTCTACATCTCAGATTATATTGACTTTGGTAGTTCTGCTTAATATACTGCTGCCTGAAGACCAAAAGGTCATTTAACAATGGTTGCCTTACTGCTGCAGAGGCTAGGTAATATACATACCACAGACCATCCTTTACCTGGATAATAAAGGAATAGATCTGCATTGAAGGAAGTCTCAAAAGTGATGCATGTTACAGTCATTTTGGTCTTTTCCCTGGTGACTTTTTCATTATATATAAAATATGTACTACTTATAGGAGTTTTTAATAAAGTCAAATACTTCACTGAAATAACAAATGATATCCAAAAATGTCAAATTAAGTAACATAGTTTATCCTCCTCATATGCCAAAAGCATAAAATAGGAAAGCTAATCCAAAATATTTATGTATGCAGCTTAAAAAGAAAGTTGTATATAGCGTCTCTATCATCTAAAACCTTATTATTTTACTCACCGTGCTGATCATATTTATTTTCATATGTATCTGTTTCAATTAAGGCATGGTCTTCATACCCCTAAGTGTACTCTTTTGAGATAGATTTCATGCGTTTTGTTTTTTTAATAATCACCACATTCTCTCTATTAAAATATCTTACAAACAAGAAAAAAATGCACCAATAAATGCATTTGCTTTAATTGTCCTTCCCATGAGGAACTGCAAATGTAGCAATAAATGATGAGAAACAGTGAGGGTTGCATAACAGCCCCCTAGATGCAGAAGGCCTAATGGAAAGGCTAAAGTCTTAAAGTAAACTAAAAACAGAGTTGTAAAGGTACACATGCTCTGTCAAAATTTCTCTTCTCCATGAGTTTATCTTTTTATACTTTTGTGTTCTGTTTGATTTGTTTGTCTAGAAGGCTAAATCTAAGACATCAGTGGAAGTTTAATTGATTTTATTTATATATTAATAAGTTAACTGGATAGGTGGACTGATCCACAGATACTTTCTTCTAAAGTTTGTACACTAGCGACACTGTTAATCTCAGAGAAGATCTTTGGATCTCTGCAGTAGTTTTCTTCGTTAGATAGATTGTCATACAGATTCCAACATCAGGGATCCCATTAAAAGAGTGTCACTTTTAACGGGGAAAAATGGTAAACATTGTACCCATATGAATGGGTCAAAACTCAGTCTTCTTCTTCTTTCGGCTTTTCCTGGTTAGGGGTCGCCACAGCGGATCACCTGTTTGCTCATGATTGGCAGTGGAGTTTTTACGGTGTCGAGTTGCCAGCCCAACATCCAACCTTCCACAGAAGGCACACACACACACACACACACACACACACACACACACACACACACACACACACACACACACTCACGTCTAGGGCCAATTTAGTGTCCAATCCACCTACTTTGGGATGTGGGAGGAAACCGGAGGAAACCCACACGACCACAGGAAGCACATGCATACTCTGCACAGAAGGCACCCCAGCCATGGATCGAACTGGAGAACCTCTTGCTGTGAGGCAGCAATGCTAACCGCTGCACCACTGCATTAGAAAATATAAATGGAAGTTAAGGAGAGTCAGAGGCCACAGTCTAGTTAAATGCTACCTAACCCAGTGGCTTTAAATGAAGAAAATCTCATTGATATTGTGACACTGACAAGCTGTGTATTTGAAAAACCACGGCTACCTACATGGAGAATCACTAATGGTGTAATACAGGCTTTATAAGAGGTAGGATTCATGCATCTCTAGGAAATGTCATCTTTTTGCAAGAATAAATAGGAGGAGGCAATGTGGGAAATACACTAAAGAATAAAAATGAAAGTGTAGGGCTTAAACACCAAATACCTCATTGTTTAGAGGAAAATAACTGCATATATAAAAAGATAATATAGAAAGGGGTAAATGTTTGACTTTGATGTAACAAACTGACTGTAGCAATGTGAATGACCTGTATAATAAAGAAGGATCATTTGAGATGCATTGCAAAGGTCTGCTTCAGAATGTTACTACAACAGGATATTTGACAACAGCAGTCTTTGAACTACTTTTCCAAGAAAGTGAAGGATGCTGCTTCGCAGATTTGAAAGTTGGCAGCCATTTGGAAACATGTCATCAACGGTGTGGTTCACCTCCATCTTAGCAACGGTGGTGACTAAACAAAAAGTAAGCAGTGTAGACTTCAAGAGGGCACAATCATATAAATGTATTCAGGGTGTTTTGTGTAATCTAGAAAGATGCCATAATGGAGTGGGTAGAGCACTTGAAGAATTATAATATAAGAAATACTATGTCAACTGCTATCACTGAGGGTGACTATAATGAGAAGTGGGACACCATTGAAAAAGACAGATGTTTGCTGTATTATAACCCTAGACCTTATCCATGGTAGTCCTACACTCACAGCTGTTGCCAGTAGAAGGATGAAAGAATGCATGTGTATGTTTAATTTTATTGCTATCTAATCCAAGGTCACATTAGTAAAATACAAGTTGCAATCTCTGTTGCATTCTCTGTATCAGAACCCAGGACCATGTGAACTTCGGGCCAGCACTTTACATCTGCACCCACAAGATAAGTTACAGGAAAACCTATTACATTAATATTTATCCTGAGGTTCTCACAGTTACATGCAGCGCAATGGCACTTAGCGGGTTTGGCCTGTGCAGACTGAGATTAAGAGAATGCATCACAGGTCTATTTTTAAATGTCTGGCTCCCGTCTGCTACCTGGGTGGTCCACTTCTGTAGTTTGTGCACTGTTGCTCTGCATGCAAACCAGATGCGCATAGCTGAAGCCATTTGTGCTACACACAGCAATGCGCAAACAGTGGCTCCAAATATTGAAAGAAAAACAAGCGATAATAGGCAGAAAATAAAATCAATGTATTACATACACAGTAGACCATCTTACTACACAGGAACTCTGCCTGCATAGGTCTACAATCCAATTCACCACCCAATGCACATGCAGAACACAGGATGGGTGCCTTAATCCTATGTTTCACACATACACCTTTGTAGCAAGTATCAACAATCATCCAGCACACAATCAAATTGAAAATTGTGTACAGTCATAATAAAATATTACGTTACCTGTACATGTAGTGAAATGTTTCACTTTTAAATACTGCACTTAATGATTACACTCCCCATTATGATTTTTGCTTGCAAATATGCAGCCCTATTTTACATGTTTGTGTTCCTTGGTCATTCATCAGTTATCTGTCCCGTACTCTGGGACATACAGTGCGTACACCATTCTATATCATTGCATTTATAATGTCAAAGGATATTAACTGGGAATAGCATGATATGAGATTGCCAACTAAGGAAAGACAGGTTGGATGTCATAAACAAGCACTGACTGTTTGTTTGGCATGGGGGAACAATGGTTTGCGTCTGCTATAGCACTAACAAGACTGTGTTGGTCTGGTTACTCTACATGTCTGTCCTCTGCCTGTTGTCTGATTTAGTTATGGTTGAGAACTGGTATCTCTAATGCTTCCCTAGTACAAATATATAGTGATGGAGGATGGTTTTAGGCTCCTAGGTGGTGAGTCAGTATTCTATGGATTGTCTCATAGCCAATGCAAGGACATACTGAGCATGGCTATGTCTGCCTACAAGCACACCTGCTGCTGGTTCCTCCTCTATGTCATCATCAGCCTGTGGTGACCTTGGCATTGTTGATAGCATGTGTTCCCCAGTCCCTTGATGATCCTGTTGCAGCTATTTCCACTATATTAACTTGGGTAGCTTATCACGTGCTATTAGCATAAAGGGACATATCAGCAGATTGTAATGGTGTCCTTGGCCAGAGTTATGTAGGCACTGGCGCTGTGAGTGTAGTAGCTGAAAAACATGTTCTATGACATTACAGGTTGGACTGTATGTCTCATTAAGGTGTGTGTGTGTGTGTGTGTGTGTGTGTGTGTGTGTATGTGTGTGTGTGTGTGTGTGTGTGTGTGTGTGTGTGTGTGTGTGTGTGTGTGTGTGTGTGTGTACATCTCCGATGGGTTTCATCAGCCATGACTCCAGTGCATAGCATACATCTACATCTAAGTGAGCCTTGGAGATATCCCCATGACACACATCTGTTGCAGTTGGGCATGTGGCACATATGGAAATCATGCTAACTGCAAGGGTTGCCAGAGCATATATTCCAGACAATAGTATTTTGTTTGTGTGAGTGTGCGGGGGTGAGTTCCTACTATGGCACAAGCTAGAATGGACTATTGTGTTGAGTGGGTGAGCACAGTTCAGTATCTGTTATGGCACAAACAAGGATATGTTCCTCTTGCTACTCTCCTTGTTTTGTACCCCTCTTTGTTATTTTCTGACCACTGTTGAATCTTTAAATTGTAATCAAATGAGGAATCCTGACAGCCTTCCTTTACTACTTTATCTGTACACAATCTACTTGTATTTATGTGATAGGCTCCCATTTTCTGTGACAGAGAATGACATAATTGAGGCAATATGCCAACATTATGCAGTCCTGATGTCCAGCGGACAGGCCAATATGTCAGAACTTGCAGCCCTGTGAGACGAATTGGTCTGAAACCTTAATGCAATTGGCTGACATAGTCAAAGCTATGAGCAGGTGTGACGCAGAGCCATGGACATGACTCATGCTGCAAGGAGGTGTGCAGCTGAAGTGACAAATGATCTACAGATCACCAGTGGTGGGCCTGCAGCAGAACACCCTCTCACTACCACCAAGGAATTCCTGGCAAACACTGCCACACAGGACAGTATCCAGCAATGCATTAGCCAATATATTCTGCACATGGGTGCCACTCCTGCATCTCAGGAGGAGCTTCCAGGTAGGCTTTGTTAGATCATCAGTAGAATAATGTTGCATTCATTCTGTAATTGAGTATATATTTTATATGTGTGTCAGGATGTTTGTTTGGTAGAGGTATTTAAGATTGCTGCAGTTTTAAACTTATTTTGAGGTTGTCAGCCACATTCTTGTTAACACTGCAGTTACTGTAGATACAGATGATTAAAAGTATTATCTCCTGTTATACTGTTAAATGTGGTGCTTTTGCCAAAACCTCTTCCTTTACTTTTTTCAGGACTGTCAGGAATTCAGAGATATAGGGCTTCTGCAGTTGGTATGCAAAATACATTTATGTCAGTACTGTCGATATATTCCAGCATATCTGCTAAAGTGTCATCTCAGGCCTGCTATATGGATTGCTGTACTGTCTGCATACTTGTCAGCTGTACAGATATTTGCTGAATGTCCTGATGCTTGACTCAAATTTCAGGCGCATATTTAAGATCATAGTGATTGACTTGCAAATTAGTGACAAGTCATTAATGATTGGAGACATAAAATAATGACAGAGATCTCACATTCAGATTGTATATCCTTCAGAAATGTCATGGTAAAGCAATACCTGTTATTCTATCAACTTTCTAGGTATATAAGAGCAAAATGTCACAATGGTCCCTATTCTTGGGCATTTGTCCACCCTTTATTTGTGGCTTTGTCCACATTTCTTGCTCTAAGAGGTTGAGAGGTATAAATGTTTTTAATAGTGACAGCTGTCTAAATTGCTTAACATATATTGCAGCATAGTAATGCAGGTATTAATGTATTCCTCTTTTTCTTCCTTTTATCACAGGTGAACATGGAAGTGGTTCTGTCTCACCTACATCACCTGATGTCAATGTCTCATCAAACTCTGATGATAATGGTGGCCAATGTGATGCACAGCAAGGGTTTGCAGAGGGTGAATCTGACACAGAGGCTGACTTCCAGTGACGCTCCTCATTATCACTAGACATAGCCAGTATGCATACATATACACAGTCCACTGTGGCAACAGATATTGGACAGTTGGAGGGAAAGGACATCGACCAGGGAAGTGTGGCTACTGCTGCTTCAGAGACTGTTAGCACTGGCCATAGCCAAACTGTTGACGAGGTGTCATGCAGGCGGATTGATAGGGGTGCTCAGAGGAGGCCTGCTGTCCCTCCTCCACCTGTTGCTGGTGTCTCTTCACATGTCACTTGATGTATGTTTAGGGCCATCATGGAGGCGCATACATGTTCAGAAAAGAACTCCAGAAGAATGGTCAGGGATATGCAGTGCAGTCTGACATCTGTGACTGCCTCCGCCGTGGTGTTGATTCCCTGAAACAGTTGAATGACACATTGGAACAGGATGTGTCTTTGAGGGAGGGCTGCGTATCTGTCATGGAACATACATTGTTTGTAATGGAATGCGTGCTGGGAAGGGAGCATCGGCCTCATGGGTATAGGTCAGCAACTACATCTGCTGAGAGCCAACATGGCCGTGCCTGATCATGATGTAGCAGGCCATGGGTTGTGGTCCTGGGCATTCCCATGAAGGAAGCATGTCTAGCAGACATCAGTCATGTTCAGATAGTAGCACAGCATCTAACCAAGGGCGTGGAGGTGCCAGTGCAACTCTTGGCAGAGCCAGTTCTCATGGTCATGGTCATGGATGGAGACAATGAACTGTCAGTTCAACCATGCATAGCTCACAGCTGTCCTACATACAGACATGCAGGGCTAACATTGAGCTTGTCTGTGTTCATGCAGACACTCTCACACCAATGTCACATTGAGGGCACCTACAGACACACATGCAACATTTAGATGGTCATTCTTGCCTGCTTCCCTTGCTTACTCACACACACACAAACACACACACTCGCCAACATTTTGTATCAATGTAGACCTCCTGCATCCCCACACAACACCCTGTGGAAGTAATGATGACTGTGCCACATATACCTGTTGTCTGTCTTTTAGATTTAGGGATACTAAAGCTATGTGTCTGATGCAGATGGTGACTATCTCTATTAATATGAATTTATTATCTCCATTTGTGCTGTTGAGCTGATAATTGTATCTGTCAGTTAAATTGTACATAGCCAGTTAAACAGTTGCTAGCATAATAATTTCCCTACTTTATAGTGGATGCTTTTGTAAGGGTTATGAAGTCGGACAATGAAATGTGTCTCAGTAATATATCTTACTTTCTCTTTAAGGATTGTTTAGTACAAACCTATGGGCACACATCCAAAGTCAACTCATCAGATTCAGAGCTCAGGATTGTATGTCAGCACTGAAGACAAATCTATAATATATAATGTTCATTTTTGTATGTACATCACCACAGGTTCCAAGGTTCACAGGATGTAACTAGAGTAATGACCTGATGGTGTTTAGAAGCATAGCTGTTATATCACAATATAATATTCAATGGCAGATATAATGCCTGGACAAGTTTTGTCTAACAAGGACCAGCCATGTCCAGGAGAGAAGCAGCAGTGATCCATGGCAGATAATATTTTCACATCAAGTCATCCAGCCTGTCCTTCAACAGGGTAATGGAGGTGCTCTGCTTGGCATGGATGTGAAGCCTACTGCAGAGGAGTGACAACTTTTGAGAGATGTATCTGTCTGTCCATCACATCCTGTGTATGTCATAGTGTAAACTGAGGTCCCTGGAACAGGTAACTATAGTCCCACATGGCTTATGGATGTGCCGCATCTTCATCCCGTTTTGGCCACAGATAGCCTTGTAAGGCATAGATAATCTGCCTCAAAGCTATCTAAATGATACTGCACACAGTGACAGCTACTTCAGTCTGCCCACAGAAGACACGTATTGGAGACCCGCTGATGTTTTATTACTCAGAAATGTCTGAGGTCTGTCAAGTTGGTACAGGTGTCTGTTACAATATTTATCAAAGGGAGGATTATGTTCATTAATACGGCTTATGAGGGATGAGTAAAGATGATTGATAACATGTTTTGCTATTGATGTAATGCCTTTGCTAATTAGATGTAAGATGTAGAATGCCTTCATCCCAACAGTAGACCCAGGTTGCAGTCGGCATGTGTCCCAAGGTCTAGCAATACAGAATTGGGGAATAGTGTATTCTTGGTTCAATTTATAATAAGCGGGAACATTTGTTATTATCACAGGGTTTGCTGATGCATTTTTGTGCAGCTGATATAACAGCCATGGCTTTGTCAGCAGTTATTAGTGCCACAAAGATGGTTTGCCACAGATAATCTGTTGTGTTCTCGACTTCTGAGAAGTATATGTCAAACACGAGGGTGTACAGTACTGACACTTATGTTACCACACAGGTGACAGGTCTGCTGCTTGAGATGAAGTTTCCCACTGTGACTGAGTGTTGTTGGTCTGTGATCTCACTTGCAAACCAACTGATAACATAGGATTGGATATTCACCTTGGTTAGTTTCTCACTGAGACCCAGTGTTGGATTGTGTTGAATGCCTTGGCCAAGTTATGATAGGATGTGTGTACAGATTTCACTTTGTATATGTCTCTGGTCACAGTCTTGAATCCATCCAGGTTTTGCAGCTACAAGCTACCCTTGAGAACACCTAACTGCAACACATTGAGTATTTGGAGGTCACCTGTGACCTTGTGTCTGATATGTATGCAGATTGTTTCCATTGCTTTACAGCAGAGATTGAATAAAGTTAAGGGTATATAATTACACTTGTATTTTGTCAATCATCCCTTTTGTGGTTGGAAAATGGTCACTGTATTCCATTCAGTGTGGACAAAAGTAGAATTCAGACTGTGGTTAAATATGGTACCTAGCTGAGTAACGCACAGTTGAAGCACATGAAGAACACAGCCCAGAATGCCATCTGGTCCCATGGGGACTGTGCTCCTAGTTTTGGAGAAGTCAGTGATAACTTTCTCTTTGTAGATACCACAGGTTGGAGGTGATGTTGCATACATGGTTTGTAGCAAGTTGGTGGTGGTGGTGGGCGGGGGGGGACACTTTTCAGCCAAATGTGTCTGCTAGGAGGTTTGGAATTTACACTGGGTCAGTGTGTGCAATACCATACACAATTAGTTCCAAATACATCTGAGTTATATATATCAGTTTGCAGATGTAAATGAAAAAAGCCTTATGGTTATCCCTGGATATGTTTTGTAAATTATTACCATGATTGCTCTGTGAGGATTTTTGAAGGATTTACTATTGAAACCTGGAAACTGCATGGGTCGACCAGAAATCCTGAATCTGGAACAGCAAAATTCTGGCCAGGTCAAAACTAAATACATTGACACCTGCAGTTTCATATATTTGACAGCAGGAGTCACCTGTGCTTTGCACCTTCACATACCATGACATTCATTAGTCAACAGTACATGCATTACACTATTTTGCAGGGGGCCCCCACACCCCCTGCAAAGTATATATACCAACTCTGAGATCACACAACAGTGAGGAAATGGGCTGATTCTCTGTTCCTCACTGAACCACAATCTTTGTGCACACTGCTACTCGAATTACAATACCCATTCACTGTAGTGTAGTTGATGTATTTTGAATCCATTTTAAAACTGCTTTTCGACCGCATGCGGGTCGACAGCAGTGACTCTGTGTATTTAATTGTAAACCTTTTTGAAAGTGTCTTATTTGCATGTTTATGCTGAAGAGAGTGTCCTTCCAATACTGGCATCTCAATGTTGTACTTGTAAACAGCAGTTTCTTTCACTTACTGTATAATGTAGTAATGACAGACATCCACCAGTATGGTGTGCATTTTCCAGAGGATTTTTATTTGAGCCTATCAGCCACAGCTGTGTGTAGAGATTTGCATAGATGTATAGATAGGGCATCAGGGAGCAACTTAATATAGCTGCGTGGAAACTGGGGCTTGGAAGTAGATTACACCATCCCTTAGAAGGAGGGTGTAGTTACCTTTAATGATGTTTTTGAATCTGACTCCTCCTTTAAGGACTTCAGTATCTATATTTACTTCAAAACATAGTGCTTTATTGTTGGGTTAACCGTGCAGGCACTACACATGTGCCATTACATTGTTCAGTCATATTGTTGAGGAAAAGGTCTGAGTATGGAATATTAGATAACCTTGTGGGGTGGTGCACTATTTTTTCCATTACATTTAAGTTCACAAACTCCAAGTAATATTGTGGAAATTAGTTTATCATCCCATAATTATCCAGATCAATGGAAGAATATCTTTACTTACCTCTGACTGGGTTGTTTTGTTCTACTTAAATTGTTCCATGTAGTAATAAAATGGGTCTATATTAGATAATCGAACTTTCAAACGTTTGACTGTCATATGGTCGACACCATATGATCGAACTTTTAAAAGTTCGAAAAATCTAAAAAAAAATAAACTACACAAATAACCCCCATACCCCCGATCTTTAAATATACCAATTCTGATATCGCACTACAGTGCAGAAAAGGATAATCTTCCCATTCCGCTCTGTACAGAGATCTCCGTTAAAACGTTCAAACTTTCAAAAATTTGATCATATGCTGTTGGCCATATGACAGTCGAACTTTTGAAAGTTTTATCATCTAATATAGACCCTAATAAATAGGCTGTGTGACCTTTCATGTTTATGGATGGTGACCTATTAATGGTGATAGCATGAAGGGCCTTCCTATCTACAGTATATTGGATGCAGAATAACTCCATATAGTTATCTTCTCTAACCAGTACTAAGTTGTAATTATCTTCAGTGTTAATAGATATGACACATCCTGTGGTTCACACAACTTCCATTTGCTGTCTGGATGTTTGGAAGTCATTGTAGCCTTGTAAGGCCAGAGTACTTACTGCAGCCTTGAACAAGGTTTCTGTGACTGCACAGACATCAACATCTTCACTGCGAAGAGTGCTTACAGAGAGTGCAGTTTAAGATGTGAACTCCTAGGGTTTAGCAGTATGACCCTTATTTTGTTGGAGTTGCATATTTTCTCATTGGTAATTCTGCTTTTGTGACCTTGCCTAATAAAGAGATTATGGTGCAGTCAAGTGCCTTATGTCTGGCAAAGCAGCGTGCTCTATCCACCATGTCATCCCACAATGATAAGTACTGTATCACCTTAGAATGACACCAGAAACTTAGGCAATTTCAGAAAATCTGTTGTTCTTTATATAGTGGTATCATAGGTTCATAGGTTGGTACTAGGCTATCGACCCTAGGGCCTATACAAGCTTAGCCATAACAGTTCCCTGGATATTTCTTCCCACAATATTTACTTCTCTGGACCTCTGTCTAGCAGGTCGACTGACATGATCCCTGGGGTTAATTTCCTATCTCCCATCCAATCATCAAGGTTTATTTTGAAGAGGGCCAAGGAGGCGCTCTGCTTGACATGTATAGGCAGTCTATTCCAGAGTATGGGGAGTCTCTGGGTCAGGAACCTATCCCTCCAGCATGTTTTGTTCATTGTGATGACAAGGTTTAGATCCCTGGAGCATGTGGCTCTGAGGGATTGGGATTTCTTTAAGTGGAGCATGTCCAAAAGCACAGGGTTTGACATGGCCTTGTATGTTAAGCAGAGATCTCCTCTGAGTAGACGATATGCCACAGAGTATAGCTGGAGTTTTTTTAGATGGTCAGCATATGGCATCTGCTTTAGGCCTGTGATTCTTTTAGTGAGGTATTTCTGTGGCCTTTCCAGCTGTTGCAGATGTCTTGTGAGGTACATACCAAATGGGGCATTATACTCTATAATGGGTCTAATGAGGGATGAGTACAGTGGGACAATGACCTCCTTTTTTCTGATTGAAAAGCCCTTAGTGATGAGGCGTGCCACATAGAAGGATTTCCTGACTGTTGTGGCAATGTGGTTATCGAAATTGAGAACACTGTCCACCTGTGTCCCTAAGTCTCTCATCACAATTTCGATGTTTAGTGTACTGCCACCTATGTGGTAATTCATGGGTACATGTTTTTTTTCCTAATAGGATAACTATACATTTCTTGGCATTAAGCTTGAGCCCATGGCTCTGGCACCAGGCATCTGTTTCTGTAATAGAATATCCACATCATTTGGGGATTCAATAATGGTTCCCAGTTTGCAGTCATCTGCGAACTTTGTTAGCCTGAGTCCCTTAGTGTTGGCCTGTACTTCAGAGAAGTAGATGCCAAACAAGAGTGGTCCCAGGACTGAACCCTGAGGTACTCCACTTGTCACTTGTCTGGAGCTGGATTTGGAGTCGGCTACTTTTATAGTCTGGGTTCTGTCAGTAAGCCAGTTGGCAACCCATCGAGTGACGTAGGGATTTATGCCTAGCTTAGTAAGTTTATCTATGATTCCAGAGTGGGGGATGGTGTTGAAGGCCTTGTCGAGGTCCAGATAGGCTGTGTGGACTGCCTTACCCTCGTCCACAGCTCTGGAGACTGATTCAAAGAAGTCATTTAGATTCAGGAGACAAGATTGGCCCTTCACAAACCCAAACTGGGTGGGGGTCCAGTGTTTGAAGGTTGCCAATGTCTTTGTTTATAAGTTCCATGATAATGCGTTCCATGCCCTTGCAGATCAGGCTTGTCAGACTGATGGATGGTAGTTCCTGGGATCCAAGGTGGATCCCCCCTTGTGGAGTGGGATAACTGTAGCTGTGCGCCACTCAGTGGGCATGAAGCCTGAGGTGAGGCTATGATTAAACATGGCACTTAGTTGAGGTGCCAGTTCATTTTGTAGTTCATGTAGTACACAGCCTGGGATGTCATCTGGTCCCATGGATGCTGTATTCTTAGCATTGGAGAGTGCAGTTTCTATCTGTGTGGCCGTGATTACCGGAATTTGGCAATCCTTTGGTATTGAGATGGGCCCTTTAGGGAGTGAGAGGGGGGTGAAGTTGGCACTAAATCGATCTGCCAGGATATTGGCAATATCCTTGTGATCAGTATATTTAATGCCATTCTGTTGTAGCTCAGAGCAGATCTGAGCATTGCCATTTAGATTCTTGACATAACTATAGAATGCATTGTGGTTGTCTTTGGAATCTTTGGCAATTTTATTTTCGTAACTAGCTTTTGAGGATTTTATGAGGGATCACAGCTTCTTACTGAGGCTGGTGAGGGAGTTTTTTGCATCCTGGGATTTTCCTCTTTTCTGCAACAGTTTTTTACTTCTGTTGTATAGTTTGTTTATAGCAGGGGACCACCAGATTGGCTTCCTTTTTTTGGAGAAGAGCATCTTGGTTCTATTTGGGATGGCACAATTCATGCACGAGTGGATGTGCTCGTACGGTGCCTTAGTGTATAATGCTGCTCAAACACAGGGAATTACCTGGCTGGGACCCATATTTAGATAGCTTAATCATGTCTGTGTTCATATACCCTCCCATCTCTAGTTCTTAACAAGCCATACTAGAATTTCAGCACAATGGCTCCACAGATCTTCACCGTTACTACTACATCAAAGCCATTTTACTGGCTAATACCACCACTGCTCACTATCTATCTTCTTACAGCCTATGAATTTCAAGATCTCACAGGCTCTCACTACCCCAGATCCAAAACCAGCACTCCTAATCCAATAAACAACCTTAACCAATTACTACCCCACTTCTCATCAAACTCTTCTAATGCAAAAACTCAACATCCCGTTCGAGTCACATATATTAACCCTAGAATTAAATACTACCACAAACTCTTATTAAAACTCCAGAGACTTGCTGTTAGATTACTACCTAACCTCATTGTGGATCGTGACAGACACCCTAACCCAGGCCCAACCCCACCTGTTGCTACCAGCTCCACAAATAACACCCTTACTAGCCTGCAAAACTCAAATAAGTCCTCCAACTCACTCCTATTGTGTCACCTAAACATTAGAAGTATAAACAAGAAAATTCACTACTTATATGCCCTCCTGGACGTGCACTCCCCTGATGTACTATGCCTTTCTGAAACCTGGGTCAAACCTACTACCTCTGATAATGAAGTTATACCCCCAGGTTACAATATATTAAGACCTGATCGCATCTCTAAGAGGGGGGGGGTGTAGCCATCTTGTATAAATCCATACTAGAAGTAACCAAAACTAGTACTCCACATGCCTTGATAACTGACAATGCAGAAATACTCATCACTAAGGTCCCCAAATCAACAAACACAAATCTTTAAACATTGCATGTATCTATATTCCTCCAGGTAACAACACAAATACCATGGATGGTATTCTCCAATGACTGTCCATTAACTGCCCCCCAAGAAACTATTATTCTTGGGGACTTTAATATCGACTGGAACACCTGCTCTTCAGACTTCCCCACCACCCCTATAAATTTGCATGGCTTCTCCCAGATCATATCTTCCCCTACCAGAATCAATAAGGCTAGCAATAAGGAAAGTATCCTGGACTGGATCCTAATAAACAACCACCCCCATATATATAAAGCAGGCACCCTATCTGAGGACATCAGTGATCACTTCCTCACCTATATACTCAGGAAAAGAAATGACATCTGTCAACAATCCACCTTCAGAATTATAAGGAGCAATAAGAACTTTATTCAGACCAAATTCCAAAAGGAACTTAACTCATTTGACTGGACTGACCTAAAACTACTTCCACTAGATGAAGTAGTCTTGTACTTTAACTCTAAAGTTCTTGCTATACTGGGTAACCAAGGGTATCTCCAAAAAGCTGCTAATGAAATAGGCTACCCCATTTCAGTCTTAATCAATAGAACTGTTCTCGAAGCTTATATCCCCTCCATCTGCAAAATCTCCCACATTATTCCTCTTCATAAAGGGGGAAATTCACTTAATTCTCAAATTACAGACCTATAACCATCCTGTAACCCTTGGCTAAAATAATGGAAAAATGTATCCATAAGCAATTTCTAGCCTATCTTAATCAGATCAATCTCCTAGCCCCCTACCAGTATGGATTTAGACCTTGCCATAGTACAACCTCAGCCATTCTCTCCTTCTCTTACACAATAAATCAAAACCATAACAACAACAAGCTCTCTTCAGCCCTCTTCCTAGACCTATCCATGGCATTTGACATGGTAAACCACCAGCTACTCTTAGAGACACTAAAAATCACTCTCCATAGATAACCTAGCAATTAGCTGGTTTCATTCTTATCTAAGTGGCAGACAAGAAGCTGTACTATGAAAAGATAACCTATCTTCCCTTTTACCAATCACCCTTGGGTTCTATATTAGGTCCCCTCCTATTTTCCATCTTCATTAATGACCTGCACAAAGTCATCCCATATACAATATGTATTCAGTATGCAGATGACTCCACCCTAATCTGCTCTGCCATCTCTCCTACAGACTTATAATCTTTATCCCAAATCACTTTCAACAAAGTAGAGAACTAGCTCACTGGTCGCCATCTACTATTAAACCCAAATAAAACCAAACTGTTACTCTGCTCCCCCACTCGCAAGGTCCCCTTACCACCTCTCACCATAACATCTAACAATGGCACCATAATTTCCCCAGAACTTTGTACTAAACTACTGGGAGTAATCATCGACAACAACCTTAAGTTTGATGCTCATGTAGACAAAACTATTAAAGCAGTTAATAAGAAACTAGGCACTTTATTCAAGATTAAACAATTCCTAATCCCATCTGCTAGGACTGTGATTGCCCATACACATTTGCTATCAACCCTTCTTTATGCCTCACCCATCTTCGTAAACCTAAGCAAATCAGACCTCAATAAATTTACTAGCTGCTACAATAATATTGCCAGATTTGCCACAGGATCAGCTTATAGAACCCATCACTGTCAAGACCTTAAATTGCTAGACTGGCTAGAACTACCGTACCAACTTCAGTATAACCAACTTATAGTTGTTCACAAAATTCTCTATCAACCAGACAGCACACCCATACTGAAAATATTATCACTCTCTACAGTAACCTAAAAGACCTCCTCTCTTCCAACAGAATGCTAGCACAAACTGTTAAATCCAACAGTTCAGCTGGTGAATCATTATTCTACAACTCTGCTGGTAAAACCTGGGACTTACTTTCTGCAGAACTTACTACAGTTCCCTCATTAACCCAATTCAAAATATCTCTTAAGAAACACCTAAAAATGCATTGGCTTTGTCCCTGTACAAACCCTGACTGAGCCCCACTCAAACATCAATGATAAATGATAACCTTATTGCAGGAATGAAACTCTGATTCTCTAATTGTTTAGAATTCTCTTTGTCTCTCACCTACTGGAAAGAATTAAAGTAAGGATGATATCTTGTCTCAACCAAGTATGTTAACCACAATAAATGTATGTGATTCCCTTATCAGATGTAATCTCTAACTATTTCCTACTCAGCTAATAATTTCCAACTATTTCCTGTGTGTATTTTAGAAAATCGTGAACGTGTGTATATATTGTTAAACAAATGTCCATTTTGTGATAATTCACTGTAATAATTTCACTGTATTTATACTTGTTATGTATGTCTGGATCTTTTCTCCCCGGGCCTCCGGTGAAATGGATCTATATCCAGTCGGACTTTCCCTGTTAACAAATGTAAAATAAATAAATAAATAAATGAATATATTTCATATAGTCATGTCTCAAGTTGTGCATAACAACATGAAGTATGCTGGATTAGGAGAGGGACTTGTTGACAGACTTGATTGCATCTGTGCTGTGATTACCTCTGCCATACAGCTGACACTAAACTTATCCTTGTTTAAGCTGATGAGTGGGCCATCTGCACGTCTCACTATAAAGTCAACTATTATGAAAACCTTTGGAGTAGATGCCCATTGTCTTAAGCACCTCTAT
Source organism: Protopterus annectens (assembly GCF_019279795.1). Classification (NCBI taxonomy): domain Eukaryota; kingdom Metazoa; phylum Chordata; order Ceratodontiformes; family Protopteridae; genus Protopterus; species Protopterus annectens. The sequence goes on from NC_056733.1 coordinate 401,627,955, forward strand.
GGTGAGACACTGGTGATAATATTTGTTATGTGCATTGTCTGCTTTGGTGTAGTGTTAGCTGTAGCATGATTATATTTAGGATGTGTCTGCTGTTTATTTTGCTTTGTGGAGAGTACCTCTGCACATGATGGCTTGTGTTGGTTGCATATTATGAGTAGGACTCAAGGTGTGTGAGCGGACAACCTGTTGAGTGATGCTCTACTGGAAGCAAAAGAACACTGATTCCAGATTCCTACTATGGGTGGATCTCTTGAAAATTGTACTTCAAGTGATATAGGAGATACAGGCTGTTCAGTGCACACGAGGCATTATCTGTAATAAGTCAAAAACTCATGTCAAATAGGCTAGCAGGGAAACAGAGGGAAAATGTTAGATGATACTGGAAGTTTTGAACCTGATATCTACATGAAGAATGCAAAAAGGAGGGGGGATATGTGATCTGACTGTTATTTTCAGGGGACTAATCTATGGGTTATACATTAGGAGGTGCTTCATAAGGTGGATGAATGCTTTCGTTATTAATAGGTAGGTGATTAAATTGCTGCTTGCTATGTAACAGAGATTCTGACAGCTAGAGCTGCTCTGCTACATATCAGTAGTTGATTATATTTGAAAATAAGTGTATAGACATATCTACGTGTATAAGGGCAAAGTGTTACAGCATCTGCACACAATCCAGAGCAGAGCAGGTAATACAAAGACACACTGTTAAAGCTCAAACTGAGTCCAGAAACACTAACCTTCAAATAGATACTCCTACTGTACACTCCTGCCACAAGTGTACAGATGGTATTTTTCCAAATGCAGATGTCATTTTCTTCATCTGCTTTTGGATAGTACCATTAGGGGTCACCACAACAGATCATCTGCTCCCATTGTCATCCATTCTCTGCATCTTGCTCTGTCACACCAATGACTTGCATGTCCTCTGTCACCATATCCATAAACCTTATTTTAGGCCTTCCTCTTTTCCTCTTACCTGGCAGGTCCATCCTTAGCATCCTTCTCCCAATATATGCAGCATCACTCCTTAGCACATGTCCAAACCAACATAATCCCACCACACTGGCTTTGCCTTCAAACCATACAACCTGAGCTGGCACTCTAATATATGGATTAATACTCCTGTCCATCTTCAGCACACCCAACTCTGCCAACACGTTATGACTCCTGTCTTTCTGTCAGTCCCACCACCTCCAACCCATATAGCATAGCTGGCCTCACTACCATCTTGTAGACATTCCTTTTCAGTCTTATTGGTACCTGTCAAAAATCACTCATGACACACTTCTCCACTCACTCCAACTTGCATGCATTCTCTTCTTCACCTGTCTTTCACACTCACCATTACTCTGAACTGTTGATCCCAAGTATTTCAAATCATATGCCTTTCACTACTCTACTCCTTGTATCCTCACCATTCCTCTATCCTCCCTCTCATTCACATACATATATTCTGTCTTAGTCCTGCTGAACTTCATTTCTCTCCTGAGTAGAGCATATCTCCACCTCTCCAGGGTCTCCTAAGCTAGTTCCTACTCTCACTACAGATCGCAATATCATCTGCAAACATCACAGTCCACGGGGACTCCTCTGTGATCTAATGTGTTAACCTGTCCATCATTATTGCAAATAGATGTCATAATGTTTGTGCATACAATAAAAGGAATGTCAATGTTCTCTGTCTTATATAGGATGAGGTAACATCTGCCCGTCTGCCAGGCCAGTGTGTGATCATGGCCTGTTGTGATGAATACCTATCCAATAATCTGATATAGCTGATGACATCATCAGTATCTGTTGAAGAGAAGAGGACAGTGTCCCACAGGCTGCTGGAAAATGCTCTCTGTAACATCCAACAGCACCTCACAAACATACAGCTGACTGCAATGAGAACAGAACACCTACCTATCTAAGTTTACGGACTACAAAACACAGTATTTAACACATGCTCCATGGCACAAGTCTGACTTCAGCAAGACTGCAGGTGATCTTATAGTAGATGACATCAGCAGGCCATGTGGGGGACAAAATTTTGGAGGCCTGCTTCAATTGGATGTTTGTGCAAGCACCAAAAAAATGCAAAACCATGCCATTTAGGAAGTCAATGTGGGATACACACGTACACCCTTTCTTTATGGGGGCACCCACACACACACACACACACACACACACACACACACACACACACACACACACACACCAAGTTCACTGCAATGAGGATAGAACCCCTACCTATTCTGGTTCACTGACTATATATTACAGTATTTAATGCACATGCCATGGCACAAGTGTGATTTTTAACAGGACTGCATGTGATTTTATAGTAGATGACATCAGCAGGACATGTGGGTGACTAGGGTTTGAAGGCCTGTTTGGAATGGATGTGTGTGCAAGCAACAAAACACTGGAAAACAATACATTTGGTAAGTCAGATTGGGATACACACTTCCACTCTTGTTTATGTATACACACACACACACACACACACACACACACACACACACACACACACACACACACACACACACACAGCTGACTGCAACGAGATTAGAAACCCTACATAAGTACCGGGACTGCAAAACACAGTACTAACTCATGCACAACAGCACAAGTCTAATTTATGTAAGACTGCAGGTGAACTTATACTAGATCACATAACCAAGCCATGTGCTGAATGACCTTTTATTAGGCCTGCATAGTCACATTATTTCTTAGTGTCATCTGAGGCTAGTAGCCCAGCAGACGAATACTGTTTAGTAGCCTAGCTGTGTAACAACTATACCCTTATTGAGCTTGTCTGTTTGAGTTTGGATGACCAAGCCCTGTGAGCATGCACTACTAGTTGACCCTGTCCATGAGGGAGCAAACAACATTATATATTACAGCTTGTACAGTGGTTGATATATGTGTGGAAAAATGATGGAGACGCAGGGTTGTTGTGATTGTTGGTGTTGCTGCTAGTGGGGAAACAAATGGATGGATTGTCAATATATATATATATATGTATGTATATGTGTACATATATATATATATATATATATATATATATATATATGTATTTTTTTTTTTTTTTTTTATTTTACATTTGTTAACCAGGGGTGTCTGACTGAGCTGAAAAGGCCCTTTTGCAGCAGAGACCTGGGGAGAAAAGTTCCACATAGAAAAATTACAGATAAATTTAGATACTTAGACATGATCAGTATACACACAAATTACAATAGACATGTTTTTACAGTGGTATGCAGCACATCAACAGTTACAGTGAGGAGAACAAACAGGAAAATATTAATTTAAAAATAAAGGTAATTAATAGATCTGTGGTGTACAGCTGAAATTTGGAAAATAGGTAGAATATATACATAGTACACAGGTACAGTACATACATTGTGCATTAGCCAGTATTTGTGAGTAAGAGTGAAAACTATTATCAAGTACTCTAGGTTTAGTATGTGTACCTTATCCACTTTCACTAGCCTGGGGAGCAATCATGGCACTGCCAACTTTGCTTGAGATGTTGCCTAATGAGGTTTTTAAAGGAGGCTTTGGACGATGTGTTTTGTATGCTAGTGGGAAGAGAGTTCCATTTTTTTAGCCACTGAACTACTATATAGTGTGTCACCAAAGCTATTGTAGCTGTTGGTGACTTTTAGTAGTAGTTCGCTTGATGATCTAAGAGGCCTTTTGACTGAGTGATGTTGTACTAGGTTTTTGAGGGCAGGAAACTTATTGGGGAGGTAATAGATAGACTGACAGAGGCAGAGCTAATTGTAGGTTAGGAGGTTGGGCAGTTAAGCCAGTGTCTCAAAGTAGTACAGTGATGAGTTCTATATGAGCAATTTGCAGCAAAGTGGGCAATTCTGTTATAGCAGGCTTCCATTTTGCTTAGTTCAGTTTTGTTGAGATTAGTCAGAATGAAAGATGTATAGAGTAGGGTGGATAGAAGTTGGGAGCGAGCAATGGCTGATCTTGTGTTGTTGGTAAGAAATGGTTTGATACAGTAGAGTGATCCCAGTTTGGCATCTACTTTTTTAATAGTTAAGTTGAAATGACTATCAAATTTTAGGTGGGTTATTCCCAATAGCTTAGCCCATGCCACTGGAGCGATTGGAGTAGCATTTGTGGAGTAGATAGTGAATTGACTGCTATCAGTGTTTTTGTTAGAACTGGTTATAATCATAAGCTGAGTTTTCTTTAGATTGAGGATAAGTTGGGCTTTGGTAAGGTAGTTTTCAATGTCAGAGTATGCTAGTTGAGTTGTTTGCAGGAGGGTGGTAATGTTTTGTGCAGCACAGATTAAGGTAGTATAATCTGCATACTGAATGATAGATGTATGCTGTGTGGAGGTATGGAGGTCATTTGTGAAGATTGTGAATAGTAGTGCTCCTAAGACAAAACCCTGTGGGACTCCTATAGTTATGGGCAGCTGAGGAGAGAGAGAATTTTCCCATTTCACAGCTTGGTACCTATCAGTTAAGTAGCTTTGGAACCTGGTAAGAGTGGAATTTGATAGGTGATATTGGTTTAGTTTGTTTAGCAGGATATGGTGTGAGACTGTGTCAAATGCTTTGGACATATCCAAAAAAAAGAGTTGACACCTACAGGCCTTCGTTTTTGAGACGGTTTACTGTGTCTGTGAATCAGAGGAGGGCTGTAGTGGTACTATGGCAGGTCTGAAGCCATGCTGAGTAGGTGACAGGATTTTGCTGTCTAGGAGATATTTTAGCACCTGGGTATGGAGGTCCCACCTTTACGTATGGGTGTAACATAGGATATTCTCCAGAGTTTGGGCACATAGTTTTCAACAATTGATCTGTTTATGAGAGTGGAGATTGGAATAGCAATAGCATCTGCTGTGAGTTTTAAGAAATAGCTGGGGAGTAGGTCAGCTGCTGTTGATGACGTTTTTAGTCTGGAGAGCATGCTTTTGATTGAAGTGGTGGAAACTGTTTTGAGGGTAAAGCTTGTATTAGTGTTATTTGTGTTGGGGGGATAGTGAGGTAGGAACTGTTCTGTGATACTAAGGATAGAACTGAGTTCACAAAGTGGGAGCCGAATTGTGTTTCGATGGGAACTTTAATGTCAGGGGTAGCTGTTTTGGGGGTAGCCTTTTGGGTGGATTTTAGTAGCTGGTGTACATTTTTACAAAATTTTGGGGGGTTATGTTGGTATTTAGTTTGTAATGTCATGTAGTAGGATTTTTTGTCCAGCCTATTTACTTATATTGTGCCCTCAATTTTCAATGTTTCCAAATGTAGTCTTAGGTGAGATATGGGGTCTGATAACGATAGGGCACTAAGGACATATCATATGTATGTATATAATGCAGTAGCGCGAGAAGCATCAGATTTGCACTATGGTTAACTAAGTGTACACACATATGCATTTGCCTCTTTACCTGTTTGCTCATAGCTAAGTAGTGCACAGACATGAGGCACACTGCTTACATCTGAGACTCAATATTATGTAATATATACCTGCTACTACAGTCCACTTTTATCTCTATTTCAGACCACGATTTCCCAATTACTAATGGCAATAATTGAAGATATCCAATGTCTGTGGCTGGCAGTTTGACATAAATCCTTTTTTCTCTTTCACTGTTTCTGCAATGCTGCACTTCATGCAAACAAGCTAAGCCTTATCATAAATGTTTTATGCATATGGCGCACAGCGCAAATGTGGAATTAAAACAAGACAAAGCTGATAACAGTATGGAACACAGAGTCACAGTCTGTAAAACACATTGCCTATTGCTAGTAAACCTCAAAAACTTCTACTTATATCAGGATTAGAACCCTCAACAGGGACACAGCTTCATCAAAAAGCATAGCTGCCTTAGTCTTTTTGGCCACCGAAGCAGCTTGCCAGAGCTGGGATCATTCATCACACAACCACCTGCATAAAAACATACACTACTATCAAACCATGCACTGTATATTGTATAAGTACTTCTCTGTATCATATTTGGACCTAGAGCAGTTAGCAGTCTGACAACCTGTCATAATTATGGTTTCATATAAACATCTTATATGTGTGTTTGCTGTTAATTCATCAGTTACCTAACACAAACAATGTATAATTAAATCTATATAATTATCCTGCAAATGTGGGGGATAATAACTGTGACTTAAACATGCATACACCATGGGTTTGGGGGTAGCATACCCGAGTTACTGTTGTGGCAGTTACAAGGAGACACTCGTGTTTTGGAGTTGAGGGATCAAACCACATTTACTGTTAAGATACAAACAAGTCTGAAGTCAGGAACTGCAATGTCTAGCCTCAGTTTCTAACTTCTCTCTTGAATGATGTACCAGTATTCTGCTGCAGTAGGACTGTGTGAATGTTTCATGCCTGATGCATACTAATTACATATGGACACATATTAGTAATATAAATGTCCACTATATACTTGTATACTGCACCAAGGTAATAGATACAAGGATATGTCATAATACTCTTCAAGTATACAGACTGGGTTCAGGCCTTACCTTGCAAATGCAGTGGTTTATACAACTTTAGTTCAGGAATCTGTCTGATGCAAGCAGTACACAGCCAATACATGGATAGGTACAGGATGATTAAGTTGTCTGGCATCAATTTTAATATATGTATGTGAGTTGGAGAAAGGTATTAGTTGCTAGGTCCCTAAATGGTTAGTGAATGTGCTATGCAATGTCTCTTAGTGAAAGCAAGGACACATTAAGGATGCCTACGTCTTCCTACAGGGACATCATTTGGGAGCTTCTCCAAGTCCTCCTGTGACTGTGGCTGCGCTGACCTAGGCATGGATGGGGGAATGTGTGTCCCTTCCCCTTGCTGCAGCTGTTACCACATGATCAGATTGTGGAGCATAGCACATATTGTGAATATGTGAATATTTGTATACATGTGTATGCAATATACTGCAAGGCTCCACCAGCTATATCTAGGCACCAGAACAATGACTTCAGAAGCCCAGACACATGCTCTATGATCTTTCTAGTTTGTGTGTGTGCCTCATTATGGCATCTGTCTGTGTGTGTGTGTGTGTGTGTGTGCATTTCTGATGGGTGTCATTATCCATGGTTCCAGGGCATAGCCAGCATCCTCCAGTAAATAGACCTGTGGGATGCACCCCCTAGTAAACATCTGGTACAGCTGTGATGTGTGCCAGATATGGGAATCATGATAACTTCCAAGATTGCTAGCGCACACACATTTAATATAATCCCCTGAGCACTGCACATGACTTGGCAGTTGATGGAGTGTTATCCCGTGCAGTTAATGTAGATTCTACCCTGCTCACCAGGTGGTGCCTTGATGTGTACATGAGTGCAATCTATGGTGCTTAGTACTTCAAGGTAGTGTGCTACATGGTAGAACTGGTGCATATTTCTGGCCCTCTCCTCAGAAGAAAGGGGAAAATATATGTGCGCAACGGCATGAAGGAGCATAGCATCCAGAAACTGGTGGAGTATCCTGGATAGTTATGCCTGTGATACCCCCATCATGTCCCCAGTTGGTCTTTGAAAAGTACCTGTAGCTAAAATCCTAAGGGCTACACATACCTTAGTTTCCACTGGGATGGGTTCTCCTCATATGGCTCTGAGTTGAGGGTGGCAGAGCTCAGAGAGTTCTTGTAATATGTCCCTGTCTGCCCTGTAGCACTCTACAATCTCCAGCTCATGTAGCACCTAGAAGATTAGCCTGGGTTTTAGCATTCTTCCCCTTCTCTGCCTAGGCCTAGTGTCAGCATCAGCAGCAGCACTGAATTCAGCCTCTAGCATATACAGATGTAAATGCAGCAGGTCTATATTAGATCACCGAATGCTTAGGTAAGCGAACGGTGATTAATCGACCCCAAGTAAGCGAAAGCTTACAAAACCGAACTGTCAGAACAGCGATTTTTTTTTCCCTTGGAAAAAAATCGCTGTTCCAACAAAAAAAAAAAAAAGTAAGCACATTAAAACATGAGATTAAGTGGGGGGCTTCACCCCCACCACCCCCGACATGAGGGGCTGTACCCCAACACCCCCCTACTTAAATATAACAACTCCGAGACCGCACTACAGTGTCGAAAATGGTAAACTACCAAAGCGGCCAAGCTAATTCTTTCCCAGGGAAAGAATTTGCTTACATGCCGCTTCGATATTTTGCAATTTCGGTTTTGTCAGTTTGACCAAGACGCATTTGAAAACATGCGTCTTCGGTCTGCTGATAGGAACCCAATGCAGCAGCCCCTAGCATTATCTCAGTTAAAATTTCCAAGTCTCTACTCCAGGGTCTTGAAGCAATGAGGGAAAATCAGAATGTAGGCTGTATGCATACTTTATACATTTCTTGTGTAGGTCCACCATGTGGGATTCGCTAAGTAACACTCAGTTCACCTGCTTAGGCTATAATTAAAATGATCTAAAGCTCCTGCTTCAGTGCACAGTAGTGTGCTGTGCACACAGCCACCCAACAGAGTGCAACTTTGCATAACTAAGGTAAGCTATGTCAAAATTTTATACTTTTATCTCTCTTGTCATGAAATGTGCAGAAAATGCTATTTACTGCAAGTTAGACTTTATGTATATAAGCTGCAATGTCTCAACAGTATAATAAAAGTTTACAGGTCCTGTACTAGGGCTTAGGACCATCTGCACTCCAGTCCAGTATTTAACACCGGTTGCCACAGAAGTAGCTATACAATGTCCAGTAACTTGAGGGTATTAGCAAGCACAGCCTCACTTACCAGGTTTGCACAATGCCTAGCGGTCCTCAGCAATAGGTTCATAGATAGGTTCATAGATTAGTACTAAGCTAACTGCCCTTGTGAACCATTTTAAGCCTAGCCAATTATCCCTTGTGAGATTCAAACCCCGCACCTTGTGTTTGTAAGGCAAACACCTTAACCATTAGGCCACCCTCCCTATCAATTGAATGCATCAGGTTTCTATTTTTGGATGTACAGCTCATGTCTGATACTTGGGTGGGTTAGTCATGCAAACAATATATGCGTTGCCAAAACCATTTGTGGCAAGCGGTGCACTGTGCAAACATATGCAATACACAAAAATTCAAAAGAAAGTGACCTGACACCCCCCCCTGATGTAATCAACATCCATTGGAAACATAAACACTGTGTAGGAGCCTACACGAAGTGAACATCCTGGCACAGTTCCTGCTTTTGGTGATTCAACAAATCCACTGATTTTTGCACTCATTTGCATAACAACCAAGGTGACAACTTGGAATCTACACATTTAATAGCTGTGTAAGCTGGTCAACAGCACAGGAGCATAATTTTAAAGACACAAGATAGGGTATTACATTACCTACGGTTACAGTACATTATACTCCTCTTTTACATTACTTTTTTGGCAATCGTAGTTAAAACCATTTGTGGCAAGCAGCGTACTGTGCAAACATGGTGAAAAAAAATTAAAAATTACAGTCATCTAACACACCCCTCTGATGCTTTCAGATACCCACAGTGTACACATCGGCCATTTTATGTGTGTTGTTACCTTTTCAGGGGAATTTTGTCAATATTTCTGGATTTTTACATGCCCTTGCTTCAGTGTAGACTACTGTAAGTAGAAACTACCAACACAGTCACTGAGCCTACACAATTTTATTAGAGGTTGTTGGCTCACTCCACCATGTTGTTTCACTTCATTAGCATTCATTTCAGCTACTTATTCTGAAATCTGCACACCACTAAACTGAGTTTACTGAATCTAAACTGTTTGCGGCCATGTTTGCATCGTGCCGTGACACGTACATGCAAAAAATGACCTTGTAATCTTCATTGAATTCCCACCTTCTTGTATATCTTATGCTAACAGTGCACAGAGGCCAAGTGTATGGAAGCAAGGTTATAAATGGAGTATTGCAAGCATCTATATTCAGAATGAGGTACCTTATGACATATTCCAAAGTGGCACAGCAGAAGTACTACCAGGAAAGGCAGAATTTGTTACAAATGGCACATTTTGCAACAGTCAGTACAAAAAAAGTTAAATAAACCAAAATGCCTTGGCAAATTTAGAAGAAAGACCTATACTACCATAGATAATATCAGACACAATACAAGTGAAATCATACATCTGTAAAGCAAAAACTGCAACAACTCTACAGGAAGTAGTAACACTGAATAATCTAAGAGTTAGAGAATGTAATTATACCAATAGACTTAAAGAAAGCAGAATGAGAGAGCAAAAGGGAAGATAGGATGCAGTCTTGGATATGTAGGAAGAGTATTCATAAGTAGACAATAAGAAAGTTATCACTCAATTTAACTGTAACATGTGATATTCATAACTACAGACAATGAGATGAGGTATGTGCATTCTGCCAGCTTTATCAGCTTTTACTATCACACTGTGTGATAACTACATGAAACTAGGCCTCTTATTATACATATAAAGTATCAATGAGGATAATGACACTAACATATTAAAGGTATATAAACATATATAACACATCAATCTTTTACAAAAAATCCTATATTTTGAGGTGGAATCTGATGCTTTACATAAAACAGTTATTAATGAATACAAATTGTATATATCATTATATTTTGCTGTTACAATCCAAAAATCGGCCTCGGTTGCAACAAGATGAAGAAAGATAAAAAATGTCAAATAAGCAACTAAGAAGTACTTACAGAAAGAACTTTAATTTAACAAATAAAAATAAAAATAAATCAGATACATCCAGTGAATCAAGCGCTTTCGTCTCCAACCATTTGGAGACTTTATCAAGACAGAGCATGCCCCAACTGACAGCAAATTTATAATATAAAGTTAATTACTGAACCAATCAACATCCAGGGTTCATGAATAATTCATGAGCAATGACTATTCCTGCAATTTACATCTAATAATGTCAGATAATCACACATAAAACATTCATCATCCTAAATATTACCCACTATAATACATATAAATACAACTATAAAATACATTATTAAAATAAAATTGAATATGTGTAAATGAAATCTAATAAAACCTCATTTCCTATATGTTGTACACTTCAAACAACCCTAATATATTGCAATATAAATGAATAAATACATGTATAAATAAATACATAATAGATACAGTATAAAATTCACCAATGTATATATATATATATATATATATATATATATATATATATATATAAAACATAAAATTAATGCATATGTTTCAACTATTAAAAATTACAAGAACATTTCTTTAAAAGCATCCTCTGTCTAAAGCTTTTAATCTTAAAAAGCAAGTAATTGCAACAGATTAATTTAAGCCTGTCCATTGAGTTGCATTCATTTTCAACTGCCATATGGCCTCACTTTTCTCCAAATATAAAGTCCAAGGTCCACCTCTTGGGTCTAGTTCAATAACTTCAATAACAGTGAATTTAAAATCATGTCGGGGCCATTCCATACAATGTTTTGCAAGGGCATTGGTTTCTTTTTGCAGTCTGATATCCCTCAAATGTTCATAAATAAGTTTTTTAAGTTTCCTTTCTGTCTTTCCAATATAAAAAACTAGCACATTTGGAACAGAAAGCACAATAAACCACCTTCTCAGTATAACAGCTGCACTTTTTTTGTAAATAGACCTTTATACAATTTATGTAAAATTTTGACCCTTCCTTATTATGTTGGCAATAATTGCATGCCTCACACTTCTTCATATGCCCCCCATTCCGATTCTGGTAACTCATTTCAAAGATGTTCTTTAAAGTTTGTCCCTTTCTATATACCACAATTAGGCTTCTCACTTATGCATTGTCTAATGTCATTGCTTGAGGTCAAAATTATCCAATTTTTATCCAAAATCCTGAACATTTCTTTACTGTCAAGATTATAAGAAGTGATAAAAGCTGAACAAAACTTCCCATTTGCTTGCACTTGTTCAACAGGTGTCATAACATTCACATTAACTTTGCTGTCCATATTAATGGAACCAACATTCAAATTTAAAAGCTTATAACTGTTCCCTTCATTGCCAGAGTGCACCATCTCCAAATTCAATATAGCATGATAAAACCCTCTCTCTCTTATTAACTACTTCCAACATTAAGTTGTTAATTAAGTCCAATGGGTATTCTCCTTTAAGAAACATATCTTTCAACAGTTCACATTCATCCAAAAAAGAGTCGAAACTAGACACCATCCGAGCAGCTCTAACAAACTGTCCCTTAACAACTGCTCTTTTTTGCTTGAAGGGATGGCTACTTTCAAAATGTAAAAAACTGTTTGAATACATTTCCTTCCTATAAATACATGACTCAAAACTCCTTAAGACTGTATTTTTTGTCAGTTTAACATCCAAATATGAGATTTCATTGGGATTGATATTATGGGTGAACCTTAAAAAGGCTGTTGAATTATTCATGTGAGTTAAAAATTCATTAATCATCTCACTTGGTCCATCCCAAAATATAAAAATATCATCCAAAAATCTCACATACATTTTACAATATTGATAATAAACTGAATTAATAACAAACTTTTTCTCCCATTGTAACATCACCAAATTAGTGTACAAACCAGCACATGGAGAACCCATAGCAACACCAACTGCTTGGATAAAAAATTCACCATTACCATGTGAATCACCATGGATTCAAAGGACAATCATAAGGCCTTTTTCAGCTATGTTAGAAACCTGGGTGGAAACTCCCAGATATGCTCAGAATTAGTCCAAAATGATACAAAAATCACTGAACCCACAGACATTGCCAACATACTGGCAGACAGGTTCAGTGCAAACTTCACCCCCCTCTCCCCCCCTAAAGGAGAGATAACTATCCCAGCGGAGTGTAGCCTCCCAGACATCTCAAATGCGCAGGTGAAAGCTGCTCTCTCTAAAGCTAAAAACACAGCATCAATGGGACAGGATGGTGTCCCCAGTTGTGTGCTACATGAGCTAAATGAGGAATTAAACCCGCACATAAGTCAGCTGTTTAATCTCAGCCTTACCACAGGATACGTGCCCAAGGAGTGGCGTACGGCAACTGTGGTCCCACTCCACAAAGGCGGTGCCTCTACGGACCCTGGTAATTACCGCCCCATAAGCTTAACAAGTCTAGTCTGCAAAGCTATGGAGAGGATCATAATGGAGCTCATAAACAAAGATATAGGGGACTTGCAGACATTGGACCCGACCCAGTTTGGCTTCGTCAAGGGCAGATCATGCCTCTTGAACTTGGTCAACTTCTTTGAAACAGTCACCAAGGCCATTGATGAGGGAAAGGCAGTCCATAGAGCCTACCTTGACCTTGCAAAGGCTTTCGACACAATACCCCACTCGAGTATTGTAGAAAAACTTACCAGCTTAAATGTAAACCCATATGTCACAAGATGGGTTGCAAACTGGCTTAAGGACAGAACCCATAGGGTTAGAGTTGCTGGCGCTATGTCAGACTCCAAGCCGGTCACAAGTGGTGTCCCACAGGGCTTGGTCCTTGGCCCCCTATTGTTCGGCATCTACTTCTCAGAAGTACAGGCAAACATGGGAGGACTTTGGCTGACAAAGTTTGCAGACGACTGCAAACTGGGCGCCATAGTTGAAAGTGCATCGGACACGGATATCCTTCAGAAGGGACTCACGGAAACAGATAGCTGGTGCCAGAGCCATGGCCTGAAGTTAAACGCCAAAAAATGTATAGTCATACCCTTCGTGAGAAACAAGGTAACCCCAAGCTACCATATAGGTGGCAATCCACTAAGCACAGAAGAGGTTATCAGGGACCTGGGGACCCAGGTTGACAGTGGCCTTTCTTTTGACACTCACATTGCTAAAGTGGTTAGAAAGACCTTCTACATTGCCCACCTGTTCATGAAGGGATTCACATCCAGATCTAGTGAGGTCATTGTTCCCCTGTACTCTTCACTTATCAGACCAATGATCGAGTACAATGCCCCATTCGGGATGTATCTCACCCGACATCTGCAGCAATTGGAGAGACCCCAAAAGTTCCTCACCAAAAGGATAAAGGGACTCCAAAATCTGCCATATGCTGCCAGATTGAAGAAACCCCAGCTCTATTCAGTCGCATACCATCTGCTCAGAGGTGACATGTGCCTGACATACAAGGCCATGTTCAACCCGGAATTAATGGACATGCTCCACCTCAAAAAATCCAAATCCACCAAAACCACTAGAGCAAGTGACTTAAACCTTAGCACGGATATAAATAGGACATGCTGGAGGGATAGATTTATCACTCAGAGACTCCCTATGCTGTGGAATAAAATCCCGGTCCATGTGAGGCAGAGCACCTCGCTGGCTCTGTTCAAGAGAAATCTTGACCTGTGGATGGGAGATCGTAGGTTTACCCCGGGAATCATCTCTGTGTCACTGCTGGACAGAGGCAAAACAAACTAATGGGTACAGTATTTTTTCATATAAGGGGTGGAGTAAGCCACAGAACTTTGGGCTAGGCTTATAAATGCCTTAGGGCAGATAGCCTAGTATAAACCTATGAAACTATGAACCTATTAAAAAATATACAGTTATTTTTCAACACAAGTTCAAATAGTTGTTCGTAAACATTAATTTTTGGTTGTGATGCTCCTTTTTCCAATAAATAGTCACATGCCCATTCAATACCAGTATCATGGGGTATTGAGGTGTACAAATCTTTCACATCAGTGGTGATGAATACACCTGTCTCACTGTATTCTAAATTATTAACCCTTTCTAAAACATCCCATGAATCCTTACAAATAATAGTTTCTTCACTAACAAAACATTTCCAATTAATATCCAAGTATTTTGCTATGGGATAAGTGATAGAACCATGCCCATTCACTATAGGGTGCATAGGTGGATCAACCATATTCTTGTGTTTTGGTAATCCAAATATACAAGGAGTTTTTGGATGGTGCACTGACAGGTAATTGTACTCATCTATAGAAACTGAGCCTTCAATAAAGAGGTCCATTAATTCATTTTTAACTTTGTTATAAATGCCATTTAACTTATTAATTGAGATTTTTTTTCTATATGCATCACTCAAGAGAATATTGTTCATCCTTGTGTTATAATCATCTAGGTCCATAATGACAATACCACCACCTTTATCTGGTTTTATAATCCGCACATCTCTATTAGACCTAAGTTTGTTTAGACCATCCATCTCACTTTTACTTAAGTTAGGTGAGCGTGCATTTCTGTGCATATTTTTAACATTTATTTCACAGGTCATGAACCCTGGATGTTGATTGGTTCAGTAATTAACTATATATATTATAAAGTTGCTGTCAGTTGGGGCATGCTCTGTCTTGATAAAGTCTCCAAATGGTTGGAGACGAAAGTGCTTGATTCACAGGATGTATCTGATTTATTTTTATTTTTATTTGTTAAATTAAAGTTCTTTCTGTAAGCACTTCTTAGTTGCTTATTTGAATTTTTTTATCTTTCTTCATCTTGTTGCAACTGAGGCCGATTTTTGGATTGTGGTTTGTTTTTTGACTTTCAAAAGTTTGAAGTTATTTATATTTTGCTGTTAATTATATTGCTCAAATATTTATTTTACTCTATTAGTAATATTTTCAGGTTGCATAAAGCTGAAACACATTATTATTATACAGCTGCAATATGTGAATGCTGTTCAGATAATCTGTGAACTGAACAGTATGCAGAGCTGTCTGAATATCTAGCTGATTTCCTGAGCAGTGTTAAAACCTTGAAAACTTAGGGAATTTTGTGGTCTGAACTTCCCAATCTGAAGTACATGGAACTTAACATGATAGCAGTTTTCTACTCAGTCTCTTTGGAAATTTGGGACTATGATGAACCTGAAAAACCTTCTCATTCTTTAGAAAATGCCTCTGAACTCCTCATGAGTTCTGATGTTAACCTTTCCCAGCTTTCATCATTTGACAGTTGTCAAAAATATCCTATTGGACATACTCATCACAGGTGATTTTAAAGTCACCACAGTGTTAAGAGGTATAGACTAAAACTGGTAGAATGACATGAGAATTTAAAAATAAAAAGGGTTTATTTCACTTTACTTCATACATTAGTTGGCTGGTTAAGTCCAATGGGGACAAGTTTTTCTTTGAAGTGCAACCTGTGAGCATAGTCTGGTTATATGACATGAATTTTCTTACATAATTGGGCAATTCATGTATCCCATCTGCAGTACATTCATACACTGCCAATCTAGTTTCTGAGAAGATGACCAAGCAATATCAAATGTAATGCAGTAATCAGACCAGGATATGGTCTACCATTCTGCAGTACTGTAACAAAATTGACAAGGTTATCTAAAACCGTGGAGTATGGCAATGAAATTGACAAGGTTATCTAACACTGTGAAGTATGGTAATTAAATCGACAAGGTTATCTAACACTGTGAAGTATGGTAATGAAATCGACAAGGTTATCTAACACTGTGAAGTATGGTAATGAAATTGACAAGGTTATCTAACACTGTGAAGTATGGTAATGAAATCAACAAGGTTATCTAACACTGTGAAGTATGGTAATGAAATCGACAAGGTTATCTAACACTGTGAAGTAGGGTAATGAAATCGACAAGGTTATCTGCCATTCATTCACTAAGTGAATTTGTGCCTTTAATCCAAGCCACGCCTTTTCATCTAACTGCATTGGTATTTACCAAGCTCCTGAAATGGTGCAGTTCTGTTTCTGCTCTATAGTTTCTCAGCTCAGTAATAAACATTGTCCTGGAAAGTGGAAGAAAGGGGTTGAAGGGTGTGAATATAGGAAAAGGATCATACTCAACCTAAAAAAAGTAAAAGAGGGCAACAGAGCAGCTGTTGAAAGTCTTATTATTCAAATATGCCAGAAAAAAAAAGAACAGTACAGAAGACTGTGCAGAACAAATACCGACAGAGAGATATGGTACGAATCAGCTGTCAGCAGAAAAAAAAAGAAAGAAATAAAACAGTATACATTGTTCAGATATTATACATAGGACCAGTGCCCTTTACAGGCAAAACAAGAAAGGAATGAAAAGCTCACTACTCCCAAGATGAGACAGACTAGTCACTAAAATATGACATAGAAATACTCTCACTGACCTGCTTATGTATCTGTTTCCTAAATGGGGGTTCAACTTGACTAGATACTGTCTACTTAGGATATGTCTCACTTCAACATCAGAAAACTCCCTATATGCACTGTTGAAAGCCTCATATAAAAAACACTTTTGTCAGCTACAGGTGATTTTTAAAGTCACAACAGTCTTAAGAGGTATAGACTAAAATTGGTAGAATGACGTGAGAATTTAAAAATAAAAAGGGTTTATTTCACTTTACTTCATACATTAGTTGGCTGGGTAAGTCCAATGGGGACAAGTTTTTATTTGAAGTGCAACATGTGAGCATAGTCTGGTTATATGACATGAATTTTCTTAAATAATTGGGTGATTCATGTATCCCATCTGCAGTACATTCATACACTGCCAATCTAGTTTCTGAGAAGATGACCAAGCAAGATCAAATGTAATGCAGTAATCAGACCAGGTTATGGTCTACCATTCTGCAGTATTGTAACAAAATCGACAAGGTTATCTAACACTATGAAGTATGATAATGAAATCGACAGGGTTATCTAACACTGTGAAGTATGGTAATGAAATCGACAAGGTTATCTAACACTGTGAAGTATGGTAATGAAATCGACAAGGTTATCTAACACTGTGAAGTATGGTAATGAAATCGACAAGGTTATCTAACACTGTGAAATATGGTAATGAAATCGACAAAGTTATCTAACACTGTGAAGTATGGTAATGAAATCGACAAGGTTATCTAACACTCTGAAGTATGATAATGAAATCGACAAGGTTATCTAACACTGTGAAGTATGGTAATGAAATCGACAAGGTTATCTAACACTGTGAAGTATGGTAATGAAATCGACAAGGTTATCTAAAACTGTGAAGTATGGCAATGAAATTGACAAGGTTATCTAACACTGTGAAGTATGGTAATGAAATCGACAAGGTTATCTGCCATTCATTCACTAAGTGAATTTGTGCCTTTAATCCAAGCCACGCCTTTTCATCTAACTGCATTGGTATTTACCAAGCTCCTGAAATGGTGCAGTTCTGTTTCTGCTCTATAATTTCTCAGCTCAGTAATAAACATCGTCCTGGAAAGTGGAAGAAAGGGGCTGAAGGGTGTGAATATAGGAATAGGATCATACTCAACCTAAAAAAGTAAAAGAGGGCAACAGAGCAGCTGTTGAAAGTCTTATTATTCAAATATGCCAGAAAAAAAGAACAGTACAGAAGACTGTGCAGAACAAATACTGACAGAGAGATATGGTACGAATCAGCTGTCAGCAGAAAAAAAAAAAGAAAGAAATAAAACAGTATACATTGTTCAGATATTATACATAGGACCAGTGCCCTTTACAGGCAAAACAAGAAAGGAATGAAAAGCTCACTACTTCCAAGATGAGGCCAGACTAGTCACTAAAATATGACATAGAAATACTCTCACTGACCTGCTTAAGTATCTGTTTCCTAAATGGGGGTTCAATTTGACTAGATACTGTCTACTTAGGATATGTCTCACTTCAACATCAGAAAACTCCCTATATGCACTGTTGAAAGCCTCATATAAAAAAACACTTTTGTCAGCTACTTCAGCAAGGGCAGCCTTGGGAGTTTGTCAAAGCCTGCATGCTGCAATTTATTGTTCATGTGTGCACATTCTAACTTAATAAAGGTTCATTTTCCAACAGCTGGAAAGATGCTGCCATAATTCTTTTCTCTAAGCAAAGGGAACCAGCAAGTTCTGCAAAACAATGGATCCTGCTCTTGGTATGCATTAAGTCATATAGAAGTAGAAGCCAGCAAAAACAGTAAGTACGTAGTAAGCATATGGATTATTGTCTAGGTAACAATTTTGGTTCACAGCTGAATTACAGCTTCAGTGATGCAGGTGTAGGCTTTCTTTTAATAGCGATCTTTGTGCACCAGTCAGAAGCAGTTAACAAGCCCTTCTCCATCATGAAATGCTTAAAATGAGTTACTTCCATTATGTAGATGGGGCACTGTCATGGTTTCAGAACTGCAAGTCTTACAGATGCTCTGGATAGGGTGGATATTATACTTTCATGTCTGTTTGTTGACCTGTAACTCATGTTTGCTACCATTTTTTTTTTGCTTCATGAGTATTATGAGTTTTTTTCTTCTGCCAGGTCCCATCTGAAACTGGGCATTGTTAAGTAGGATTAACATTGTTAACGAAACACTAAATAATTATTATTTAACAATAAATATTGTTTTACTGGATGGTGCAGTGTTGCAGTGGTAGCGTTGTCGACTCACAGCAAGAGGTTCTCCAGTTCGATTCTTGGCTGAGGTGTCTTCTGTGTTGAGTCTGCATGTCCTCCCTCTGTCTGTGTGGGTTTCCTCCAGGTGCTCCGGTTTCCTCCCACGTTACAAAGACATGCATCTGGAGCCTTTCTCCCCAGGCCTCTGCTGAAAATTGGCTTTGTTCCCAAGTCGGACTTTTCCAGTTAACAAATGTTAAATAAAAAAATAAAATTATTCTACACCTATGTCTGGTGGAGTTTCCCAAAGGTAAGTTATGGATTTCTGTCCTTTCTTTATACAGCTTGCAGTATCCCAGGACTCACAAACATATACAATTTGGTATACATACCTTTGAGGTAGTATATGTCTGGGCGACATTGATGACTAGCCAGTATATAAATTCTCCTTTGATGATAAATGGTTTGGAATCCAGAAAGTCACCATCAACCAGTGTAAAGTACGGTAGACTCAGTGGTTCCAAGCAATTTGCAAATTAGCTGCCCAAATAGTTCCATAATGGTTACAGCCAACTTGTACAAATAAATGCATCTGCTGTTGCACCCTGCCTTCAACTTAAAATGACATCTTCATTCCTGTGCCACTAAAATAGAGATAAATGAATGCCTTCAGTATTATTGATCATTCATTTCATAGTGTCAAAAATTATTATAGGCACAGGTATTTAAATCTTCCAGCTACAGATAGTTTATATACCTCCCCTTCTGGATCATTTCTCCAAACCTGAATTTAAACTATGAAAAGTCACACAGATAAAATGATGAGAGCTCATTTTTCTACCAATACTTTCTGACAGCTACTGCTATTTGTTGAAAATGCTTGGAGACTTCTCAGTAGCTGAAAGGTCAAATGGACATCTTAGAACTCTCATGCAGACTTGTATAATATTCACTCCCCCATCAAGTGTTTAGAATCAGGTTGCTAGAAATTCCTCATTGTTCTTTTACTGTACTGGGCACTGGTCTCAGTCACAATGCTGAGAACTCAAAACTCAAACAGGCAGGCGTTTTCTCATGCAAAGGACTGTATATCAATCCTTTCTGAGCACAGCATTAAACAAATGGAGCTCCTCCTTGTTCTACTACCTACTTTAACACTTCCCGCACACTTACTTCTGCTATAAATATTTCACCTCATCTGTTGCTGCTGTGCACACCTACCTCAGGACAGCATCAGTTCACATATTCAAAATTGTTATAGCTTATTCCAGAACATTTTCTCTTTGTCTAAATAGTCCACAGATGGCTGCTTGTTGTGTGACAAAAATCCTGAACAGTTAATATAACAGTGTGCATTATAAAACCATATTTATTGGCATATATAAATACTGTCTGTGGTTGAAAATGGTCCTTTACCATGTTAACAGATCAATTGCTACTCATTTTTCAGAGATCTGATTCAGTGTTTTTCTTAGATGTGATTAAATACCACCATTAAAAGTCATTAGCCATTTCTATCAAGACCTGCTCTGAGCACAACTCATTAAAACAAACTATCTTTCCCACCTTCATAAGCAACTGTGCTAATCTGAAAATGGAAGAAAACAGGAGAGATAAAGAAAAATACTGCTACATTAAAATAATAAAGTAAAATGCAACTTACACCCTAAGGAAATGCACTATATACATAGACCATTGTTGGCAGAAGTCTTTTTTTCAGAACGTTGTCATTTGTACAGCATATTCATACAAGTAGCTAATCTAAAACATGTCCCATGTTTTTTATATAATGATATTTTGTAAATAATGACCATTCAGTGTATACATTAGCACTTTATCTCAGGATAAAAGAAGTTGGAAATAATTTGCTTAAGTCTCTGGTTCTTGTCAGAATAGAAACCAGGTCCTGTTCCTTTAATTGACTTTCATCCCCATCTCATAAGGTGTCATAAATGTCTTGAGGAATCTTTGGACACATTAATCAAGGACATGAGGAGGACAGAAGGAGAAGCAACTAAATCCTGAAGTCATATAGGATGATATGTCTTGAGTGCTTTGTTAGACATTAATATATGACAGAGACAATTAGAAAATATTAAAAGTAGGAATCGTAAAGCATGAGGACAGATCTGATTAGGTGTTAAACAGTGAGTACAAATGACAGAAATCATTAGGCAGTTTATGACACTTTTATAATGCCTTCCATTTACAGCTGTTCAGTAGAATGAACAGTTTTACAGTAAGGCAAAGTAGATTGGTTGGAAGTGACTTCTTAATTAATTCATACTATGTACTCTGTAATACTTATCACTTTTTATTTTATTAACACCTTTAGTCAAAGATCATTTCCCAATGACTACCTTATGGCAGAAACACATGATTAAAAAAATAAAGTGCAAGGATCATTTAAGCCTCTGTCAGAAATTCCCCTTTTGACAATTATATGACCTTGTTGTTATAGAAGTCAACATACTTTTTAAGCTGAATAAATACTGCTCAGTAGGTAGTGGCCTTTTCATTTCTAAGTACCTTTCCCAATCACCTAGTACTACTATATCTAAACATCACGATACTGAGTATTTTTGATGCTTTACGTACAATCAGTTCAGTTCTATTAATTATACAAATGAAGTATGTAACCCCAGCAACAATGCTGAAAAGTAGCACTCAAACACAATTTACCTGGCACTGCTGAGAGGCAGCAGACTAGAGCATCTTGTTTAATCCAAGCAGGTATATTGACTTATTAATGGCAAATGCAGTCAATGTGTTTAAAAATCTGACATCACTTCTTTTTCAAATAAATGTACCAGATACTTCTGACAATATACATTTTTACAATTACTAATGAATTTTCTCACACTGCTTTACATAGCAAGCATGGTCTTACTGTTAAGTTAGTAGTAATTCATGCATGTTTTATGTCACAGTCATATCGACTGTAATGGGGTCTATATTATAAATGTAAAACCTCACATACGCGAATACGGAAACATCGACACATATTGAGCGAACCGCAAAATTCAAAATGTCGAATCGGCATAGTTGGCCAACCCCACCGCCCGCTACGTACTACCTACCCAAACAAAAAAAATAATCCACATACTACACTTAACAAAACCCTACTTCTAACCCTAAACTAAAGCTTACATATATTACTATGTATGCACTTACCTTAACCTGCACCCTAACCCTAAGGTCCGTAACTACTGCACAACTACATTAAGGAGCTATAACCAAACAAAATAAATAATCCACATACATACACTTAACAAAACTTTACTTCTAACCCTAAACTAAAGCTTACATATATTACTACGTATGCACTTACCTTAACCCGCACCCTAACCCTAAGGTCCGTAACTATTGCACAACTACGTTAAGGAGCTATACCCAAACAAAATAAATAATCCAGAAATAAAGTCCTCAACTCTGGATGAAGTAACCAGCAATAATAAAGAAGAAGCAATAAGTAAAATAAAATAAAACTCCCCTCTTCTGCAGGTTGCCCACATGGCAGTCGAATATCGTGCAAGCAAAAGTATGAGTCTGTTAAAAATAGGCTGCTTATACTCGCGCTAGAAGAATGCAGCACCAGGATTTTTACAAACAGATCTTTTGGTCTATTCCTTTGCATCTTAAAATGAAACAGTCTACCGGCTGAAATGGAATGTGTCTTAAAGTAAGACGTAAATAAATATTTGAAAATACAAGAAAGACCCTGGAAATCCAGAGTCTTCATGTTATCTTACTTTAAAATTTCTGTAGAGGAAGCCCATGAGATATATGCAAAAGATCCCTTACATACATGTCAGTGTAGCACCTACATATCTCCTAAATATTCATGTCTTTGGACTTGTCAAGTTTTTGCTGTTGCATTCAGGTTGATAAAGCCAAACCCCACTAACTGTAAAGGTGTCGTGTTGTGCCCTTTTTCTGTACTATTCATTAAAGCACAGGTGGACTTTTTGGAAATACTTTAGAAATGCACAGTTTAATAACAAACCCGATGCACATAACATTGGGGTGACTTCAAAATATCTCAAATAATATCCAGAACTAAGGATAAAAAGGTCATACAGACAAACCATTTATTAAAAATACAGCAGAGATCCTGCAATGCAGCACTCTTTGCTGTGTCATATTTTAAACTTTGTCTAGCTTTGGCCCATGAGATATATGCAAATGCCTCTTGTTTTCAGCTGCATGGCTTCTGAATGCCCATAAGTTTTTACTTTTACTTTGTTGCATCTTTACTTGTGCATTCAGGTCAAACCCCACATGCATTAGACATGCTGTGTTTCTAAACCTGTCAATACATTGGTCTGAATGCACTGGTAATGACTTAAGTAAAATGTTGGGCACTCACAGTGGTGATAAAAAAAGAAATGAGTCAGAAACTAAGTTTTCAGTTCCCTCCCTTCTCTGTACTTGTAACTGATAAGCACATTATATAACACAGACACTGTCTATCTGTGCAATTTTTCTGTAACCAGCTACTTCATGAAAAAATATATTTCCTTAAATACTGCATGTTATATAATGTGCTCTAGATATATTTATATAACGTGTTTTCATGTAAACAATGTATATTACAAAATGTCATTTTTTTTTTTTTTATCTTTAAACGTACTTGCCTAATATGTGAAGCTTTTCTCCCTGGGCTGCACTGAAAATGGGATAAACCCCAGTCAGAAATTCCCGGTAAATAACAATGTTGTTGTTGTGTCTTTCGGCTTATCCCGGTTAGGGGTTGCCACAACGGAACTCAGGTCCGCTAATGTGTGGTAATGGATTTTTACGTGCTGAGTTACCAGCCCTGATGCACAACCTTCAATGAAGGCATGCCGATTCATGTATGCCTCCACACAGAAGACGCTCTAGCTGAGAATCGAACGGGACAACGTCTTGCTGTGAGGCGACAACGCTACCTCAGCACCACTACCGCGGGTTTCCGGGTAAATAACAATAAATAAATAAAATAATAAATACCTTCTATCACTTGGTACATTATTAGGGGTCTTGGCGGGAGTATATTTCGTGTGGATATTATCCATCATCCCCATGCCTATGTAGATTTTCAGCAATTGCTTTATTACCCCTCACACCCTGTGGGGCATGATGGAGATGAACTGACATTTCTCAAAATTTTCTATAGGTGTGGGTGTGTGTGTGTGTATAAATGTGTATTTGTGGGGGGCTGTTATACCTCCACACTACCCTAGACAAATAATCATATCCTGTAATATGGGCCAGGGGGACACTATTCACCAGGGATACTGTATAATCATCGCCTATATTTATAGTGTCACCTAAAGGCACTTAAGAGCTAATAGAACAAGATTTGCAGCAGAAAAGGTGTAGGGAACACTAGACAATGGATACTGTTTACTTTATGCCCTATGAAAATATAATGTCTGGCATTAATGACTGACTGACTGTGAGAATCCATGATTTATGAGGCAGGGTCAAAAATATGGTACATCAGGGGCATTTCATCTACTCAGGGACAAGTAAGAAGAATGTGCGTGTGTGTGTGTATATGTGTGCTTGTGCGTGCATGTGCATGGAATAGTGAATGGGGGGGTTATTGCACCAATGGGATGCATGGGACATCCAAAGTGCTTACTGCAGGAAAGTGCTGATTTGCACTAGCTGTAATTACGGGTGATTCAGGCATATGCAAATTATCCATTAATGAGGTCCTTCCTAACTGCAGCTAATATGTCTCTGAAAGTCCCTTTTGATGGTAGCTCTTATTGCCCTTGGTGGCAATCTTTCTAAACCCCAATTTAGTCCACACTTTTATTCACTATTTGCCAATATTTTCCTACAGGAATTTTAACTTGTATTTTAGATCTGTATTTAACAGCTGTGTCTGTAATTCTTTATGTTTTCATTCTGTTGCCGTAAATAAGCGATTCGGTATCCTCCTTTTTCAGAAACATTTTCGCTTTTGAGCATTTCTGAATAATTACAGCATTTCCTTTTTTAATATATGGCCAGATAAAGCCCGTTCATTACTTGTTCATATTTTATTAATTGGTACTAACTTGCTAATTACTTTAAGCACTTGCTTCGTAATTCACCCTGTTAAACTCCATGTGTATGTAAGTTCCTCATTTTATCTGCATTAATTATTTCCTTTACAGACATATCATTTCTCTTTTACTAATGTCACATCTATAATTTATCACTTGTTTCAACATGCAGTTTTGCTTTTTCTTAATTTAGCTTTATTAGGCATTTTATCATATTCATTTCCATGGAAAAAATCAACTTGAATAGGGCAAAATAAGGTAGGAAAAAATGAACATTTTATTGTGGACTAATAATATTGTTTTTCTTTATCATGTTTTTCATAGCCTGCATTCCAGCTATGTTTTTATAGTGTAGTGCTAAACATATGTACTAGTAATCACATATCAGTTTAACAAACACAGTCTCATATTACTGACTGTTTTACATTGTCCATGGGTAATGCTAATTCACAGGGCCTAGAGATCAATAATAGGTCTCTTTGCTAGAGGAAGAAATGATCTACAGAAATATACATTCATCAGATGTCCTTACCTGCTTACAGCAAGTAATGAGCCAATTCTGAAGCAATAGAAACAGAACTATTATTTATGGGCAAATATTCATAAAGAAACAGCTTTCTCTGGTAGATAGGTGACACCTGATGAACATTAGTCACTTATTTGCCTACATACTACAAAAACTCCAGACCTTACTCAACCGACAACTTAAACTTATTTATAACCTCTCAAAAAGAAAATGTATTCTTAAATTCCATCTGCCATTGTCACACAACATCTTCATTAAGGCTGTTCTGATCACTCCTCACTTTCTGCAGAAGCAAATAATTCTTTATGCTTCCTCTGAGATGGCATCCTTGTATATTCAAACTGAGTTCTCAAAGCATTTCAATGTTCACCCAAACTAGTGTTATATCTTATTGACTTGTATGGGTATAGGATACGGCTAATCTGGTTCAATCTCAAAATTTTACTAGGTGGAGTGATTTTAGCACCACTTTAAATGTAAAGATTCGGATGGCCAGTGTAATTTCATAAAATGGGGAAGGACACTATATTCAGCATAGCTGTACATTTCTACTTTGGTATTAAATGTTGCTATTTTTAAGAATAAAACATTATGCTACAAAGTAGAATTTCTTGCTTAACTCACTCCTTTCTAACCCTAGAGGGGAGAAAATACTTCTGGAGCTACAATATAAAACCAACAAAGGGTAGTGGATGAAGCACCACTAATAATCCATCAAACGTTTAAACAATTAAAAGCAAATAAGGCTAAGAATCAACCGTCATATTTACAATTAGAAACACATTGTCCTATCAAAACTTTATAGATAAATTCAATAAAAATGTAAATACAATAAAAATGTATATAAATACATAAATTCATAAAAAAATATATATGTATAAATATAACCACTGGTTATATTTATACATATATGTGCTTCTAATTGCGAATACGAAGGTTGATTCTTAGCCTTATTTGCTTTTAATTCTTTCATTTGCATATCTAATGAGATGAAGTTTTTGACTGGTGAATTTAAGTATATAAAGGGAATGCATGAGACATTATTTTATAAAAGTCTGAAGAAGTGTCTATGTGTGATGTGAAAGCACTTACTTTTTTATTTTTTACTACAATAAAGTGTTTTAATAGTCTCTCCTTGTACCATGTTTTGCCACCTCTTTTTGGGTTTACACTTCTGGAGCCAAGTTTTTTTTTGTCCAGGGTTTTAGTGGACAAGACCTTGTGGAGTGTTGCTGGAGTTCCAGCTGACCACAGAATAGGAAAGCATGATTCCAGGATCGTGTGTGTGTGTGTGATCTGACCTATTCTAGAATTAAGAATAATTTTTAAATGAATGGTTAAAAGTACAAATAGAATTTTGTAGGTGTTCCCAAATATAAAATCTCCATCTTGGTGAAAGAGGCCTTGTTTTTGAAACTTCACTCCATATATTAACTATTTAACTGTTTTTCTTTCCTTCTCCACAAACAGTCTCGATTGGTTGATATTTTATTTTATATTTCCAAGAAAGTCTTATGCCATCTTAATATTAATTGCTTCAAGGAAAGCTGCCACACTTTAATGTCTTTGCTTGCAATGGCAGCTGAATCCCAAACACGTTCTTTGGAGTGTATATGAATTTGAAACAGCAGATTCTTACCTATTAAAATGAGTTCTTTGTGGATAAAATTTAGTGACTAAAACCAGAATCAATGCCATAATTACCCTTTCAGTTTACTGTTTAGAGCTAATGCATTATGAATAACAAGTACAAATTTTCCACTTTACATTAAGTTAACTGTGCACCTACAGAATACTTAACAATGAACTCCGAAAACAAGTACCATTGCAAAATCATTATGAGGCCATGGGGAAACTTTATCTTGATGTCTGCAGAACTACTTTCCGGAGTTATTCTGAGGTGTTTATGTTCTTCTTTCGGCTTTTCCCGGTTAGGGGTCGCCACAGCGGAACTCCGGTCCACTAATGATTGGCAGTAGATTTTTTACGGGTGCCGAGGTGCCAGCTCGATGCCCAACCTTCAATGAAGGCATGCCCATTCCACACATGTCTTTTGAATGCCACTCGACCATGGGGAGGACAGGCAGACTCCACACAGAAGGCGCTCCAGCTGAGAATTGAACGGGAGAACCTCTTGCTGTGAGGCAACAACGCTACCGCTGCACCAATGCGGCTTTATTCTGAGGTGTTTATAATATGTTTTAAAAGTATTAACATTTCTGTACATTTTAATTTCTGAATATATTATTGTATAATATTTAAGTCACTCGGCTTGGGTTGCGAGTGCTTTCTGTGTGGAGTCTGCATGTCCTCCCCGCGGTCGAGTGGGCATTCGAAAGTCATGCGTTGAATGGGCATACCTTCGCTGAAGGTTGGGCATCGGGCTGGCAACTCGATACCATGAAAAAAAAAAAAAACAACTGCCAATCATTAGCGGACCGGAGATCTGCTGTGGCGACCCCTAACCAGGAAAAGCCGAAAGACAAACAACAACAACAACATTTAAGTCACTGTCCTCATATCAAATTGTAAAAAAAAAAACAAGGGAATATGGCTCTTTTGTAGGCGCATTAATCAGTGACAATTCAGTTTATGCTTCAGCAGCCTGCATTAATAATTACCCTTAATAAATTACACTTTGAAGTTTACAGCACTGCCCTTTATTCCCAAGGTTGAGTTTACTTTAAGTTACTTTGGGAGAAGGTGCAGGAAAGATTAATGATATCCATTCAAAGCACTTTTTTAGCATATATGTCAGTGGATCCATTATTTCACCCTCAGTGGAGACAATATTTCCATCCTCAATGTACTGAAATAAATCAATCAATACATATCCAAGGAACATTGTTTGACAGCCAGAGTAATGGAGAAAGAGCTAAAATAAATGTTTTAAAAGATGTTCCACAACCACTTCTTGTCTGCCCTTTGACCTTGATTAATGCATACAGTTCTTTAAGTTACTCTTAATCCAAACCATACACTGCTGCATAGGTTCATAGGTGTGTACTAGGCTTACAATCACAAGGGCCTTTTGAAGGGTAGTCATGCATCTCAAATCTCTGACAAGTTCTGATACCCTAGATAAGTATAAGTAGGGGCTTGGGAGATGAAACATGTACATGCAGGGTCCTGGGAGATGAACCATTTACAAGCTGCCTGTGTCCATCAGAGATATAGGCACCAAACCAGGGGTGATTTCCTGTTCCTCATTCAATTGTCCCAAGTTACACTTGAATTTGGTTAGGGTGAAATTGCTGTTCACATGGATAAAGAGCCTGTTCCAGAGAAGGGGTAGTGTCTGGGACACATACCTCTGTCTCCAACAGATCCTAATTATAACACAGACAAGGTTTAAGTCTTTAGAATGGGTAATTCTGGTATTGCTTGTTTTGCCAATATGCAGGAGGTCCATCAGGATTCTGTGTAGCAAGCATATCTTAAGTGGACTCCACTACAATATTCTTTTTTTCTCAAGTTCACCTATAAACAACAACTTTGGGTAATGAAAATACCACAGTCCAGTCTTTGTAGCTGTTTCCTTAGTGAAGGTTACAGACCGAGTTCAAGTTCTGGATACCATCATAATGTGGATGGGTAGAACTTTGCATACCATACTCACCTAAGTAGCCCATAGCATGCAACACAATCTATGGCTAGTCATATAATTAACAGTCAGTGAAACACCATCCATTGAAATAAATAGTTGACAAAACATATTGTCAGCTATATAAAAAAGTCTCTAGGATTGGGGGGTGAGCCTAAGTCCCCTATACAACTAACACACCATTCATCTTTTAATATACTATTTTTCAAATCACACAACCTTGAGATATGAATAAACTGCCTCCCCCTGAGTGTTCCATGGTCTTTTCACATCACCTTTCTTTTGCTGTTATTTATAACCCACTCACTCTGCTATTTAACTTCCACACAAATTTTATAGAATTCCATCAGGAAAACATCTGACCCTGTAGTCTTACTTCTTTGCAGGCTTTTGACTACTTTCTGGACCTCCAGCCTTGGTACTTCCTTGCTTATTTCATCACATCCTGCAGCATGAAGTTTTCCTTGTCTGATACACTGAAATGTCTCTCTATCTTTGGTTGGAATCCTGTGCAACTCCTTACAGAATCCTGCTATCTGGGCCCTAATATTCTACCCATCTTCTCTTACTTCCATAGCCTTCCCCAAGAGGTTTAATTATCATAGACTTTTCTTTTCTCTCCTGTTTCCAAGCTAAGATTGTTCCCTTTTTCTTACCTCCAGTACTCTCTCTTTCATAAGAACTCTGTTGCTTTCTTTTTTGTCACCAGTTGTGAGATTTAATTTAAGCTTCTCACCGTCTTTTACCCATCTTCTTAACTTAGGATCATAGATTACTAGGCTAACAGTCCTAGAGCCTTTTTAAGTCTAACCATTCATGCCCCAATATTCTTAGTTATGGTGCTAGAACAGCTAGAACAGCGTTGGTATATGCCTGTGCCTTAGGGCATCAACAAACTACCCCTGACCATAAAGGCCACAGGAAAGAAGATGGGAGGTCCAAACTGCATTTGAATAGGCTTAAAGAAAATCTCTGTTTCATATGAATGTGGAGTCTGTTCCAGAAAAGTAGAATGTCTGAGACATGTACCTGTCCCTCCAACATGTTCTTTTTTGTCACAGGCGAGGTTTAGATAATTAGATTGGTTAATTCTAGTGCCGTTTGTTTTGTGAATGTGTAGCAGATTCATTGGAGCTGGACTGGAGAATGCCTTGTAGGTTAGGCATATATAGGTTCATAGGTTCATCGGTTGGTACTAGGCTATGAGCCCTAGGGCCTATACAAGCCTAGCCATGACAATTCCCTGGCTATTTCTTCCCACACTATTTACTTCCCTGGACCCCTGTCTAGCAGGATGACTGACGTGATCCCCGGGATGAATTTCCTTTCTACCATCCAATCGTCAAGGTTCCTTTTGAAGAGGGCCAAAGAGGCGCTCTGCTTGACATGTATGGGCAGTCTTTTCCAGAGTATGGGGAGTCTCTGGGTCAGGAACCTATCCCTCCAGCATGTTTTGTTCATTGTGATGACCAGGTTTAGATCTCTGGAGCGTGTAGCTCTGGGGGACTGGGATTTCTTTAAATGTAGCATGTCCAACAGCTCTGGGTTTGACATGGCCTTGTATATGTTAAGCAGAGATCACCACTGAGTAGATGATATGCGACAGAGTATAGCTGGAGTTTTTTACGGTGGTCAGCATAGGGCTTCTGCTTTAGGCCTGTGACTCTTTTAGTGAGGTATTTCTGTGGCCTTTCCAGTTGTTGCAGATGTCTTGAGAGGTACATACTAAACAGGGTATTGTATTCTATAATGGGTCTAATGAGGGATGAGTACAGTGGGACAATGACCTCCTTTATTCTGGATGAAAAGCCCTTAGTGATGAGGTGTGCCACATAGAAGGATTTCCTGACTGTTGTGCAATGTGGTTATCGAAGGTGAGACCACTGTCCACCTGTGTCCCTAAGTCTCTTATCACACTTTGGTGTTTTGTGTACTGCCACCTATATGGTAATTCACGGGTACATGTTTTTTCCGAAATGGGATAACTATACATTTACTGGCATTGAGCTTGAGCCCATGGCTCTGGCACCAAGCATCTGTTTCTGTAAGGCCCTTTGTAGAGTATCCACATCATATGGGGATTCAATAATGGATCCCAGTTTGCAGTTATCTGCAAACTTTGTTAGCCAGAATCCCTTAGCTTGGCTTGTACTTCAGAAAAGTAGATGCCAAACAAGAGCAGTCCCAGGACTAAACCCTGAGGTACTCCACTTGTCTGGAGCTGAATTTGGAGTCGGCTACTTTTACAGTGTGGGTTCTGTCAGTAAGCCAGTTGGCAACCCATCGAGTGATGTAGGGATTACTGCCCAGCTTAGTAAGTCTATCTATGATTCCAGAGTGGGGGATGGTGTCAAAGGCCTTGGTGATGTCCAGATAGGCTGTGTGGACAGCCTTATAGGTTCATAGGTTGGTACTAGGCTATCAACCCTAGGGCCTATACAAGCCTAGCCATAACAATTCCCTGGCTATTTCTTCCCACGCTATTTACTTCCCTGGACCCCTGTCTAGCAGGGCGACTGACGTGATCTCCGGGGGTCAATTTCCTTACCCTCGTCCACAGCTCTGGAGTCTGATTTGAAGGTTCAAGAGAAAAGATCAGGTTCAAGAGACAAGATCAGCCCTTCACAAACCCAAACTGGATGGGGTCCAGTGTTTGAAGATTGCCAATATCTTTGTTTATAAGTTCCATGATAATACGTTCCACGGCCTTGCAGATCAGGCTCATCAGACTGATGGGGCGGTAGTTCCTGGGATCCAAGGTGGATCCCCCCTTGTGGAGTGGGATAACTGTAGCTGTGTGCCACTCAGTGGGCACAAAGCCTGGGGTGATGATTAAACGTGACACTTAGGTGAGGTGCCAGTTCATTTTGTAGAATGGTTTGAATGGTACTCATGTTGCAACTCACCTGAGGTCTTGGTCACACATGTACTCAAAGCCCTGAGTTGCTATTAAGGATTTTGTTTCCTCATTCTACTCACAGGGTCAGTTCTTCTGGTAAAAAATATCCACGCAAGGAAAATAAGAGGGAAAGAGTCAGATAATAAAGATTACTTTTATGTTACAGAAAATAGAGATGTATCACCAGGGACCTTGTGCTAAACCACAGAAGAGGTAAAGAGAACAGTTAGCCAGCAATGGCTGGAAACCCAACAGATATTGTAAAAACACTGGCTACAGCCAGTAACACAGCTAGCCATTCTGTCACATCAGCATCAATGTTCAGCCATTAGAAACACAGAAATGGATGGCTGTATTAAAACTGATGTTTCTGAAAATATTTTATTTATTTACTGATTAGACAGTTTTTCCAGATCGGCCACTGGTCAGAATGGACTAGGTCAGGCCTGTCCTGTGGTGATAAAAGCAAAAAAAAAATAAAATGAAAGAGAAAATAGATTAATACACATAATTCTAGACTTCACAAACTGCAAACTATACTAAGATGTGCATTTAATAGCAAATCATCCAGAAAATAATAGTATGAAGGACAAGTGCAAGTATAGCACTACCATCACCACGGGACTCCTGGTGAATTTACTTTGTCTTACACTCTGGCTAATGGCAATAGTAAAAACCTCAGTCTAAAGAGCTACTAGCATTACATAACTTAATGTAATGCACACTAAATAAAGCACAAGAAAGACTGAGTCAGATTGTATGAAAGGAGAGCAATAAGGAGCTGAATGAATAGAAGAAAATATTAAGGAGGTATATAGTGGGAGAAAGGGGAGATGTGGTTGAAATGGATTTAAGAGTGGGGCGGAGAGGTTGTTACTGGGTCACTGGTGGCAGATGATAATTCTGCATTTAGCTGTGGTACTGAAAGTGTACTGGTAAGTAACTGCAAGTTACATGAAGCTGAAGTGTGATTTTAAGATATAAAGATAAACAAGGCTGAGACAGAATGCACCAGATCAGTGACACTTTTATTTACAAAAGTGAACATATCCGTCTTCCACAGTGAGATTTTTTAAAGGTATAAAATATATAATGTGTGCATATAGTAGATGAAGAGACAAAATTCACATAGCTGTAATATATATTTGCAAAAACCTTTTACATTTCAGAGCTAATGTCTGAAGTATCAGGCATGAATGTACTAAGCTGTGTAAAGGAAATGGAGGCAGGCATTTTGAAATCAGCACAGTCAGGAACACATTGCATTTAAATCTATTATACAAGTGTCAAAAGTCCATTAATTAGTCAGGAGAATATGTGCATTAATAATAGCATAGATCAGTGACACCTTCTGATTATTCAGTCAATAGTTAGCAGGGTAAAATTATCAGGGCAGGAATATAATTTCAGCCACATTATCTAATCAAGCCCCATTGCTTCAGTGTAAATGGTGACATGCAGGGCTTTTCCTTTTAATCTAGGCAGCACAAACTGAAGTCTAGTTTTATTACCAAAAGAGGAGAAGAACTTTAAATTAAGTAGTCTGATTACTGTATTAATAAAGTTAATCAAAGCAAAATGAAAGTCCTGCTGTTTGGTATTATCAACTATCCCTGAGTGCACAATACCAAAAGGTATATATTTTATCTGATGGGTCATAGCCATCAGAAACACTGCTCAAGCAAATGCATCGGACTACGCACTCTCACTCCACAGACTAATCCAAATAAGCTTAGGACAGAGGTAGATTGAGAAGATTTCAGCCTCACTGTAAAATGGTCTATATTAACTTTGCACCATGTGATTTCCAACTAGGACTTAAGCATTTATATGTTCATATGGCAGGCTTTAAAGTCACATGAACTGAGCACAAGCTTCCTACATTTGCTGATTATATGACTTGTGAATTTAACTTTGCAGCTTCATTACTATAGCTACTGCATTAGTGAAGAATATCAAAATATTCTAGAGATGAAGGGTAAAAAAACTGTGCAGGGGTTCCTTTTTGGCATGATCTGTATGTCCTCCCTGTCTCTTTGTGGGTTTTCCCAGGTGGTCTGGTTGTCGCCTACAACCTGAAGACATGCCACAGATGAACTGACCGTCACCCAGACTGACCATAGTTGACTACAACGTGTGATTGATTATGTGTGTACATCGAGTGTAAGAATGGTGCCCTACCCTCATTTAGTTTCATTGCTTTTGTCCTGCACAGTGCCAGTATATGCTCCAACTCTCTTAAGGTCATGAACTGAAGCAAGGCAGTAAATTAGAAAGCTAATAAAAATGAATAGTAATCTGCATAGACCACTGTAAATGCAGCCGATACATCCATTTAAACTGAAAATAACTGCCATCACAAGACCTCTGAATTGTATCTATTTTGTAGGTACATATCCATTTTCAGGCTTGATTTACATGCTGTACCTATTTTTGGAGGCTAGTACCTATGTTCAGGCTTGAATTACCTCTTCACCAGATTTTCTGTATATTCTGCATTACACATGATGTTAAAGCTAATTAATACACAGGAAACAAGGCCACATGGACAGAATACCGCTGGAACAAATAGTTTAAAGAAAGAAGACCAACACTGTTACATGCATCTGCATCATTTTTGGTATTCTCAGTTTTTTAAACTTGCATCTTTGTACGATATCCCATAATCCTAACAGAAGCAACATGATGTTCAAAATGCAAATGTTATGCCAATTTGGGTGTACCTATTTTTGAAGAGGATTTTGACCTATTTTCAAAGTCTGCAGGTTGAGAAGTATGTTTGTAACACGTATCCAGGAAATACATATCCCATTAAGAGCAAGATCATTATGTATAACTTCATTTTGTTTGCAGGAAACAGGTGTGTGCACAAAGGAAAGAAAAGTGGTCTTCATTCTGAAGACCCCTTAGCCAGTAATTTAACTACAGAACCATGTGCTGCAAGGTGGCACTGATAACTGCTGCACTAGTGTGCCACACACATTAGAAGTACAGCAGGTGAAGCTGCTTGTGGATTTGGAGTCTCTCAGCTATACTGCCACACTGTTTCTCACTCCACATCCTCCACTCTTCTAGCCTTTGTAAACCCACCCAACTCTCTGAAGCTATGCTTTACACTGCTTCCTCACTGATGCCTCACAACCACTAATGTTCCACATTATTGCTATCACCACTAGTGCATCTTGCCAACACCTGTAACCTCCACTCTTTGCTTCCCCTTGCCAAAATCCCAGTCTTTCAACTCTCCAAACATATAACACCTCAAGTTAACACCGCGTCTGTACCCAAGACCTCTACTCATATCTCTGTCTTACTTCTTCACTGCTGTCTCACCGCCAGGAACTCTCATTACATACACAGCAGACAGTCTTTGGAATCTAAAACTCCCACCGACCATCACTGCATCCCCTCCCTCCTTTCTTGATGCATTAGTACCACAATGTCTTAGACCCCATTTCTATCTCTTGCTCCTTGAAGTACACATACATGCTTTCAATGCTTCTTCTGCTTCAATTTTTTCAGTGCTGTTTAACTAACCCTCTCCTACATATCAGACTTAGTTCCCTCTCCCTCATATCAGTCTCAGCTCCCTATCCCTCAGTGTCTTTCACCATGTCCTCAGGCTTACATAGGTCATCAAATCATTTTCAGGTACATGGGGCTCATCAGTCCTTACCTCACTATAGCATCCTGGAACTACATAGACTGCACGATTACCCAAAATCCAATACATTTACTCCATCATCTATCACATCTTCATCAGCTGAGTTTTAGTCAGGTTAATTTATTTTTGTTTAACAAGACAGGGACTGATCAAATCTGAGCATTTGCATACTTAGCATGGGTTACATGCATAGAATCAAAAGTAAAGTAAAACTAAAGGTGTGACTATGTTATACAGTATAGTGACAAAACATAATGCATATGTAAAACATATACATATATTTACAAGAAGGTTTAAAAACAAATAGTGTGATGAGTATACAATGCATATGCAGATGTTATATGTAAGGTAAATATGGCCAGCCAAAAGATATATATATATATATATATATATATATATATATATATATATATATATAGGAACACTTTATAATCCCAAAATTCTGAAATATAGAATTTCAGAATCTAGAGATTATAAAGTCAAAAGCTCAAAATTCTGAAACCTCAAAAGCGCGAATTTCAAAGTTAGCACTTCTGGTGTTGCAGTTTGTGAATAGATAGCTGGAAGTTCAGATAAGTATTTATGTTTAAGGGTTTTGCTTAGGAGCTTTAGTGTGTGTTAGTGTGTTTTGCGACTGTGATGTGTGTGTGTGAGGTGAGTGCAGCTTGTATGGTGTTGTTTTTGTGTGTTTGAATGTGTAGTGTGACCTTGGAGTTAGTATATTTAAGTAGGGGGGTGTGGGAGAAGCAGCCTCCCACATGGGGGGGGGGTGCAGGGGGGTTTGTGTGCGGGGGTATGTGTGTGTGTGTGTGTGTGTGTGAGGTGTATGGTTAGTGTAGGATTCGTGATTTTGAAATTCGCGCTTTTGGGGTTTCGGGACTTTAAGGTTTTGGCTTTATGATCTCGAGATTCTGAAATTCAATATTTCAGGATTTTGGGATTATAAAGTGAACCTATATATATATATAGATATATAGATATATATATATATATATATATATATATATATATATATATATAGATGTGTCTGTATATACATATATATATATATATATATATATATATATATATATATATATATATATATATATAAACAGAAATTTTAGCAGTAAGAGTAGATATTCACGAATACTAAGAGTTGCAATAGAAGAGCTAATAACAAGAAAAGTGGATATTAGATATTTAGTAGGGAATGAATCGGGCAGGTAGGAAAGCAGTGGGTATGAGTTTATATTTAGGAGAGATTCAGAGTTTAAGCAGCTAAGGATTTCTGGAATGCATGCAATAGTGCAAGCATGGGAGTTAGACGACATGGCCTGTGTTCTAACGTGCACATATATCATTCAGTTAGGTATTATTGGGTCTGAGGTCTTAATAGTGAGTAGTCTCTGATTTCAGTACAATCAGATTACAAAGACTGCCACAGTTCAGGGACAAGAATAGAGGAGTTGTGGTCTGTGGAATAAAGGTTAGTGGTTGGCATTAAGAAAGAAGGGCCATTAATGGCTAGTCTCACAGTTAGGGGGGTGCTGTGTCTTGGCATAGGAGTTTGAAGACAAGGGACTCAAGAAGGAGGGTGGCTCTGCCTTAAATGTGTACTCAGTTTGCTTTTTCCAAGGTGTTGCAGTAATGTTTTTTTGATTAGTGTCCAAAATATACTGAGCTATTTCGTCTCTATTGAATTGTATGGGACTTCATCACAGTATATTTTAAAGAATAAACAGCACTTAATTACATCATTTAATGGAACCAATCACATTGAACCAATTATAACATTCAATAATTAATACATGTTAGTAATTTGTTTTAAAAAACTACCCTTTCTCTCACCAAATCACTAAACTGTTCATAAATAGAAAATAACTGTAAAAATGTGTATAAAAATCATATATTTATATACCTGCCCCTAACAGTTTATTCTCAAACTTGTGAATATCACTTTAAAAACAGGTAAGCTAACGCAAATTGGTTCTTTAAAAAAAACAATTCTTTAAAAAGTCAATTAATTTAAATAATATTAAAAAAGCCCTAAGGTAAAGTTTTTATTAATTAAAAATATAATTTAATTTGTTTAAAGCATGTTTTAAAAAGTTTTTTTAGAAAAATACTATATACACATTAATACCCCACCAAGAAAGCTCAATGTAGATACTAATGGCCTATGTATTGGAAGATCTAATTTTTAATACACTTTCAAAGAAAGGCAGTCATTCAAGACAAGCAATTTGTTAGCATTTAACCTAATCTGCCAACACAATTCTTTGTATTCCAACAAATTTTTAGTATCACCCCTCTTAAATTTGGAGTTACGTTGTCAATAATAATAAAAAGAAACTTTTTAAAATGTTTACCAACCACCAAATGCCTGTGTAATGCATTTGTGGTTCTCGTTTTCTTAATGTCCCTTAAATGTTCATAATTTCTATCTTTAAGCTTTCTTCTTGTTATACCAACATTGAAAGCAGTATATGAAACACACGTTGCCAAGTACACAACCCCTAATGTGTTGCAATTAACATTCCCTGGACAATTTATAGTTCAGTAGTAACTTTTAACACTAATATAAGGGCCATCATTTCATCATTTAAATACCTACAGATAATACTCCTTCTGCATTTTGATATTCTAAACCTGTAAACATTACTCCTGGTGGTTTCTTTTTCTACTAGTCCCTTAAAGTTCTTTCCCATACTAAAAGTAAAACAAGGTGTTTCTCCTATTCTCTTTTTCAACTCTTTTGTAAAAATTAAATTCCAATTAAATATTATTATTTTCTTAAATTTTATTGGCATCCTTATCATAAGGGATTAGAATTGTTCCTGTTTTAATTCTACACATTCTTGACTCAGATTAGTTTTTTGTAACAGTAGTTAAATATTTCCTTAAAATATGGGGCATACTGATCACACCTTCCATGATATATAACTTCATTAATATTTTCCAAGAAATGTTCTGAGTAATCCCTTTCTTTAAGAAATCTTGTGGGTAATGCCTTTCTTTAAATATTGTAATCAAGCTTTTAATCTCAATTTCAAATATTCTGTTTTCCTTAATTAACATACACAGATGCATGGATCTGTCCTTTAAGGATACTGTTTTTCTGAAACATGGGATGACATCTATTGCAATGCAAGTAAGGATTAGAAAATGTTTCTTTTCTGAAAAGAGTAGAACAATACCTCTTGTTAACTAAATCTTTATAAAAAGTAACATCTAGGTAGCCTAGTGTATCAAAAGATGTGTTATAAGCCAATCTTAAATATTCAGTAGAATTTTTCATATATTTAATAAATTCATCCAATTGTGATTTACTTCCTTGCCATAAAATAAGAATATCAGCTAAAAACCTAAAAAAAGCATAAACCTTATTAAATAAAGGCATATTAAACACAAATTAATTTCCCATAGTACCAATACTGTGTTAGCAAAAATCAGAGTGCATTTTTCTCCCATCATGACTCCCGTTCTCTGATGAAAAAATTCACCCTCAAAAAACACAAAATTGTTTATTAAGACTATATGCATAAATTCACTGATAACCAAAATTTCCTCCTTACGCAATGCAGTTACGTCATTCGATATATCTTTAAAGAGTTCTTAACAAACACCATGGGGATTAACCAAACCAGAAAAAGTTAATATCTACAGTAACAAATAAAGCATTGTCATCAAATTCAAGTTTGTTTAACTTTTCAAGTAAGTGCCAAGAATCTCATAACACATGGTCAAATTATTAAGGATGTTTTTGCATTTTGTGTCAACAAACACAGCCAAAAATTCTGCTTTTGACAAATGTGCTGCCGCTATAGGAATAAGCTGGGGAGTTCTTTGTATCTTTGTGGATTTTAGGAATTCCAGTTATGGAGGGGCTCAACAGTTTATCAACTTTGGCAAACTCAAAAATATAAGATCCTGACTCATCATGTCTGTTAGGTGGTAATCAATTATCTTATATGAAATGGTAAATTCATTTTTGACACCCTTCTATTTACTTCTTCATCATTAAGAATGTCAAACATTCTACTAGAATAATCCACATAATCCATTAGAACTACACCCCTGCATTTATCAAGTTTCATGACCCATACTGTGTTCTCAGTCATGATACTACGAGCAAAGAGTGTTCGTATTTTTGTCAAATTGTCCAAAAAAATTCCCCTTCTTATTACATCACAATTTCCTAATTTGGTCTCCACAAACATTTTCAAAAGTAGAGACCAATTGGTGATTAGTTTAAATAAAAGTTCTCTTTTTTTCAAAATATTCGTACTTTTAAAAATATTACATTCCTCATCATGAAGTAAAAAACACAGTAGCAAGGAAGCATTTCAAGCTGAGCAAAATGTTTACTGGATTAAGTGCTTTTGTCAGTCCGTTCACAATGACTTCACCAGAATAACACTTCATTGTTCAAACCACAATATAAAGCCTCTGCCTACAAGTAATTATGCATTTAATTAACCAATTAATCTATTAAACCCTAACTGCTAACATTTAATGTGACAAGTGCATTTTCCTATCTAAACAATAAAGTGCAATGCTGAAATACGTACAAAATTGCATACATATATATATATATATATATATATATATATATATATATATATATATATATATATATATATGGGTCCAGGACAGTATTCCGAAAGGCCGTTTCTTCAAAACTGAAATGGCTGGGCATACTTGCACGAAAGTGCTTTTTGCCGAAAAAGCACTTTCATGCAAGTATGTGAAAAGATAAGGGAAATTGTGGGGAAATGGCTGTTGCTGAGATCGTAGTACAGTGGGGAAAAGGGAATATTCCCTTTTCCCCACTGTAGTGAGATCTCAGAATGAGAATAAAAAAGTAGGGGGTGTGGGGAGGCACCCCTGCATAAACATGAGTATCGTGTTTGTATGCGTTTGGTGTTTTTTTTTTTTTTTTTTTTTTTTTTTTAGCATTTCTTGGGGACTTTAGCGAAAGTACTTTTTGGCAAAAAGCACTTTCGCTAAAGTGGATTCAGTGATTTGGTTTTGGACAACTGAACTTCCGTTCAAACATCATGGACCCATATGTATGTGTGTATATATATTTATATATATTTATATATATATATATATATATATATATATATATATATATATATATATATGTATATATATATATATGTAGATACGTATATATATATATATATATATATATATATGTATATATATATATATATATATATATATATATATATATATATATATATATATATATATATATACATACATATATATATATATATATATATATATATATATATATATATATATATATATATATATATATAATGCATATATATATATATATATATATATATATATATATATATATACATATATATATATATATATATATATATATATATATATATATATATATATATATATATATATATATATATATATATATATATATATATATATACATATATATATATATATTTATATTCACGTATATATACATATATATATATATATATATATATATACATATATATGTATATATATATATATATATATATATATATATATATACATATATATATATATATACATATATATATATATATATATACATATATATATATACATATATATATATATATATATATATATATATATATATATATATATATATATATATATATATATATATATATATATATATACACATATATATACATATATACATATATACATATATATATATATATATATATATATATATAAACAAAAAAACGTTCTAAAACTGTAAAGCAAAGTAGAATAATGCCAATAAACAATTAAAACTTTGTAACTAATAAAATTACGAATGGAGAAAAACACAGCTGAGGCCGAACTGTTGTCTAGCGCTTTCATTCCTTTATTGTTGCTAGGAACTTGATCAGAACTGAAAAAAGTACATAGCCATGCTCTATAAATATGCTGTATACAGGAATACCTAATTTGCATATGATGTGATTAGTGGCCAATGGCCAAAGATTTCTTTTCACAATACAAAAGAAGAATTCAAACCAATGATTATGTCCTCATGTTAATACAAGGGCCAATGAAAATGTTTTCAATTCTTACCAATAGTCATTGTGATGTGTGTGTGTTATAACAACTTTTGAAACTAACTAAGAGTGAGTTGAACAAATACTTAATACCATTGTTTTTTTTACGATGTTATTGTGTTTACTTTTAACTGATAGTTATATTTCCAATTAAACTAGAAGCTGGAAAATCATAGGACTGACCCTGTAATAGTAGTGGAACCATTGCTTATGTTCTATCACTGTTTGAGAACTGGTGTAGTCAAAACAAACAGTCAGTACATGTTAATTTGCCCATCTTAAAGCACATTTAATGTTCAGAGTCATTAAGTCCTGGATGAGTGTCAGAGTTTAAAAGTAACTGCCACCTCAGTTCTTTTAACTCTAACAGAGTTTCACAGTCTCCAAAAAACTGTCCAACTTGTTCCAGTACTATGAATTTAAACCCGTTGAAGTTTGTACATAGTGCACTGTGCTTACCTAGTGCATTACTGTCGTCTTTTCGTCTGATGGCAGATAAATGTTCCTTTACTCTATCAAGATAACTTTCTGATAGTTTTTCCCACGTAAAATGCTGGGCAGGAGTTACATGCAGCAGCGTACACTAGGAACATGGCATGACAGTCAAAGTGGTTGTGAAATTTGACTGTTAGATCACAGTGCACGAAAGTGAAGCTGCTGCCAGTCCACATGTGTTTGCAAACTACGCAATGATTACAAGTGAACATACCTTTGGGACCTCTGTTTGGTACAGGCTGAGGATAAAAAAAAGGTTTATCTTTTTCAAAAGACATTTTGAGCGTGGTGGTCCGTTTATAAGAGAAAGTGGGATTTTGTCCCAGAACTTTCTTGAGGTCTGCATTTGCTCGTATGATGTTCCAGTTTTTTTGCAAGACTTCTCTTATGTTTCTCATGTCTCTACTGATGGGGAGAGGGTAACTGCAGTTCCTATCCGTGGAATTATTTGTGTAATCATTGCGTTTAGGTATGAAACCATGCAGTAAGATTGGTTTATGCCATGTGTGTCTTTTTTCTGCTACTTCTGTAAAAACTTCACTTATTAGTTTTTCAGGGTAGTATCTCTTCTCGAACATGTGGGATAAGAATTTACATTCTTGTAAAAAGGTACGGTCATCAGATATAATTCTTGAAAGTCTTATGAACTGCCCTTTTAACACGTTCCGTTTCATAAACAAAGGATGTTCGCTCCAAAAATCAAGAAAATTATTTCTGTAAGTGTCTTTGCGATACACATTGGAGTTGAGAGTGTATCCTGGGTTTATTA
This sequence comes from Protopterus annectens, assembly GCF_019279795.1. Lineage (NCBI taxonomy): Eukaryota > Metazoa > Chordata > Ceratodontiformes > Protopteridae > Protopterus > Protopterus annectens. The sequence continues at coordinate 401,671,262 of NC_056733.1, forward strand.
TGGTAATTTCAGTATCCAAAAAGTTGATTTTATCACTGCATCCTGATGTTAAAAGAACTGAGGTGGCAGTTACTTTTAAACTCTGACACTCATCCAGGACTTAATGACTCTCTGAACATTAAATGTGCTTTAAGATGGGCAAATTAACATGTACTGACTGTTTGTTTTGACTACACTAGTTCTTAAACAGTGATAGAACATAAGCAATGGTTCCACTACTATTACAGGGTCAGTCCTATGATTTTCCAGCTTCTAGTTTAATTGGAAATATAACTATCAGTTAAAAGTAAACACAATAACATCTTAAAAAAAACAATGGTATTAAGTATTTGTTCAACTCACTCTTAGTTAGTTTCAAACGTTGTTATAACACACACATCACAATGACTATTGGTAAGAATTGAAAACATTTTCATTGGCCCTTGTATTAACATGAGGACATAATCATTGGTTTGAATTCTTCTTTTGTATTGTGAAAAGAAATCTTTGGCCATTGGCCACTAATCACATCATATGCAAATTAGGTATTCCTGTATACAGCATATTTATAGAGCATGGCTATGTACTTTTCAGTTCTGATGAAGTTCCTAGCAACAATAAAGGAATGAAAGCGCTAGACAACAGTTCGGCCTCAGCTGTGTTTTTTCTCCATTCGTAATTTTATTAGTTACAAAGTTTTAATTGTTGATATATATATATATATATATATATATATATATATATATATATATATATATATATATATATATATATATATAAACAGTTCCAAACCCAGAGCAAAGATCACAATGTATATGTCCCAACAAACCAAGGCAAAGGAAATAAGCCAATACAGCCAAACTCAGTGTAGACCCGGTACAACAAATTCAAGGGTTAGTCCTTTACGAATCAATAGACCATAGTACAGGTAAAACTAAAAGCTTTTTAATAACCGTTAGCGCTTTCAAGAAACAAGTTCTCTTCCTCAGACGTTACAACTAAAAAACACATATCCAAACATTTAAATACAGGATTCTAAATCACACACACTTACATCACTTCCTGCTCACTGCCATATCCTTAAAGCAACAGTGCTATCCTGTTCTATATATAGACATACATACATATATATATATATATATATATATATATATATATATATATATATATATACATATATACATATATATTTATATATATATATATATATATATATATATATATATATATATATATATATATATATATATATATATATATATATATACATATATATATATATATATATATATATATATATATATATATATATATATATATATATATATATATATATATATATATATATATATATATATATATATATATATATATATATATATATATATATATATATATATATATATACATATATATATATATATATATATATATATATATATATATATATATATATATATATATATATATATATATATATATATATATATATATATATATATATATATATATATATATATATACATATATATATATATATATATATATATATATATATATATATATATATATATATATATATATATATATATATATATATATATATATATATATATATATATATATATATATATATATATATATATATATATATATATATATATATATATATATATATATATATATATATATATATATATATATATATATATATATATATATATATATATATAGATATATATACATATATATATATATATATATATATATATATATATATATATATATATATACATATATATATATACATGTGTGTGTGTGTGTGTGTGTGTGTGTATATATATATATATATATATATATATATATATATATATATATATATAGTTTTAGTATGTCAGTGGTACAATTACATGCTTTAAAGTAGCTAAAGCTATGGGATCAAATTCAGAGGTATGTTGCTTTGGATGCTCAGTTAGAACTACAATGTTGAGGTGTGCTTTGTAGATGAGGACCCTATTACCTAAGAGTGTCATAATCATAGAAATCCACCTTCATAATGTATTAGGCTAAGAGCCCTTGCAAGTCACTGTAAATGTAATGCTGTAGACCACTAAATTCAAGACATAAATAATACATTATATAAAATGAAATAAACGGTCAGGCAGACAGCCTACATCACATAAAATTGTTTAATACAAAAACAAAACTAAAAATAAGATAAAAGATTTTTTATCTGGTCTGATAATAAGGAAAGGCAAAGGTGTCATTCACAAGTTATGAATCGTGCCTCTACTGTTACCAGTTTATCTCCTATATCTGTGGACACAAGGGGCAATTTGGTAATGGGCGACACTCCACTTTCAGATGATTTGTCCACTACTATGAAATGTACCACCAGGGCCGGCCTTAGCTGAAATGGCACCCTAGGCGAAGTAGTACTCCGGCACCCCCTTAAGCCCCGCCCATACCATACTCATGAAACACCCCTATAAACCACACCCACATGTAGGTCACTCCCCAAGAAAGCCACTCCAGTCATTTCCTTCAATTATTTAAATGCAAAGGAAGAAAAGATAGTCAGACCAAATGAAAAAAACGCCAGCACCAGTGATGAGCTGAGAGAACAGTAAGAGCTTTATTAAGCTGAAAAACTAGACCGGTTTCAGCACATGGCTTTCATCAGTAGATTAACACAAAGTAAAAGAAAAGCCCAACATTAAATACCTCTGCCCATGAGGTAGTATGACATCATTTCCTGTCTAGAAAAATATAAATAATAAATATATACTTATATAGATTTATAAATTCAAAGAGCATGTGTATGAAATAAATTTATCAAACAACAATAAATCTGGCACATACATTTAATATAATGAAGATAATATTTATAGTGAGAATATTTATAGTTTGTCATTGAGTCCAGGGGAAAACAAATCCCCAAGTTTCACTATCCATTTCCTTTCTTTGTTATTCAGAATTCCATGCCATCCAGTTTTAAAGGCCCGATTGCCTATAATGTTATCTATAATAGTAAATGAAAATTTAGCAGTAGGATGATTCAATGTGTGTCTGTATAGGGCTTTGGTAACCCTAGCATTCCTAATGTCACCCAGATGTTCAGATATTCTAATTCTAAACTGTCTAGATGTCTGACCAATGTAAAAGGCTTGACAGGTGCATGTTGCAAGATATACAATCCAATCTGTACTACAATTACCAAAGCAATGGATATTGTATAAATGTCCAGTGTTCTTGCTAGTAAATGTTTTAGTTTTAAATATATAACTGCAAAAACTACAGTGTCCACAAGGGTAGGATCCAACTAATTTTTCACCCGTGAGGGTCCTCTGATATGGAGTACCATCCCTTGATGTTATTTTCTTATAATGAGAGAAATGAGATCCCAGTGTCTTACCCTTTCTATAAGAAAATGAACACCTATCCCCCAAGTGGTCCTCTAATAGAGTATGTGACTTTAATATATTCCAATGTTTATCTACAATGTCCAAAAGATGCATAGTATTTCTACCATATGTAGTGACAAATCTCAAGGTCTCCTGATTAGTCTGCCTATAGTGTTGTCTGTATTCCAATAATGTATCCCTGGTCTGATTTTTACTCCATTGCATGGCTGAACAGACAGTATGTCTAGAATATCCCCTTGTGAGAAACCTATTGGCAAGATCTTCGTGATGTTTTCTCAAGTCTTGTTCAGAGGAACAAATCCTTTTAACCCGCAAAAACTGGGATTTAGGGATGTTATTAATTGTGTGCTTGGGATGTAGACTGTTGGCATGTAACAAGGTGTTGTATTCTGGAAATTTCCGATATACAGAAGTTTTAAGGGTGTTATCTGGTTGGCGCTGTAAAATAAATGTCTAAAAAGTGTATTTCATTATGATGGCAATCAACCGTAAACTCTGCACCCCATATATTACCATTAAGATGTTCAACACACTCCCGTAAATAGTCACTTCCCCCTTTCCAGATCAGCCAACAGTCATCCAAGTACCTTCTCCAGATGTCAATTTCAGGAATGTATATGTTATGAAGCTCATCATAAATGATATTTTCCTCAACATACCCCATATAAAGGTCAGCATAAATAGGTGCAAATGAAGCACCCATAGCTGTACCCTGTATCTGCCAGTAGCAATCCTCTTTAAAATAAAAGACATTTTTGGTGAGGATATGTTCGGCCATACAAATCAATAATGTATTGAATCCAGGGGGATAAATGCCTGCTTTATTCAGCCAAAAATCCAATGCTGCTAATCCAGCCCAGTGTGGAATACTGGTGTAAAGAGATTTGACATCAAGAGTACACATTAGCTAATGTGGCTCTAGTTGTGAATCTGAAACAATTTGTAAAAATTCTGTAGTGTCCTGGAGTCTGGCTCTAATCAATGGCAAAAGGGGTTTAAGTTTTTCCATGAGGAAAACAGGCAGGGGTTTAGTGAGTGATCCAATCCCTGAAACAATTGGTCTACCCGGCGGTTGATAAAGAGATTTATGGATTTTGGGTAATAGATATAAATACTGTTTCACAGGATCCATAACCATTAAATGTGACTTAATCTTATCAGAAATAATACCAGCTTCCACTGCCTCCTGTAAAAAGTCATCAATTTCTCTTTTAAAATTAGGTGTGGGGTCAGTAGTCATTTTCATGTAATGATGGGGGTTAGATAACTGTCTATTTCCCTCATCCCAATAATAATCGGCATCCATGACTACAACCGCACCACCCTTATCGGCAGAAAGAATGATTATATTGGTATTATTCCTAAGGTCTGTTAAGGCTAATTGTTCAGCTCTCGATAAATTGTGTTTAATGGTATTATCTGATCCCAGATAAAAATGTAGATCTTTGATAACTGCCTGCTGAAAAATGGCCACATGTTTATCCATTGGAGGATTAAAGGTAGACCGATGAAATCTGAATTCAGAAGATCTTTGAGAAGGATCTGGTTGATCCTGTTGTCTGAAAAACAAGTTAAGATTAACTTCTCTACAAAATGCAATAATGTCTGAAACTAAAGAACTTTCATCAACAAAGAAGCCAGGAATGAATCCAAGACCTTTATTTAACAATGCGTGTTCTTCTGATGATAAAACATATTTGGAAATATTGTGTACATTAGTATACTGAGTGTCTATTTCACTACTGACAAAAAGAGATCTTCCAAGAAAAGATACCTTGTAATATAGTTAAACTGCAAGTGAAGGTGGAATTTTTTAATAAACCTGCTTTATCTGTTGCTCCTTCACACATTTTACTGTAAAAGTCATGCTCTCAGAAAATAGAAGCCCATGTGCCTTCTTTCAAAGAGATGCTTAAGGTAATCTACACAGTTTAATTTACTTTGGATAGGCGAGTACAGCTCAGTGAAAGTAGAATAGCTACCTCTCCCCCCCCCCTGTGTACAGTAGCTTAAACTAGAATAGCACAAACAGATAGCCATTTCCTAAACGATATACAGTCTCGCAATGAAAACACACTTAGCATGACCAGTAAACTTCTGTCATTGAGATGGCATGAAACACCACATTCTTAGAAAATGCATCTGGCCAGTGGAGGATTAGGTTTACTTTTGGGCAGTTTCCTAATTAGACTCCTTGCACACATTTTAGGGCAATGCATACATGCATTTGTTCTTTTATTCACCTTCCTGATTGTATTAAGTTATATTCCTTGTATAATACAGCACCACTTGTTAGAATGTGTTTTAAATTTGTAGTTTTAAACATTTTGATAAGCAATGAAACAAAATATAAACCAATGACAAAACTACCCATTTTAGAAAATTTGAACCATAAAAGGCAACCCCAGAATTCTGTCATTACAATTCACCAATATCACTAGATACAAAATCTCTACAGAAGTAAAATCATCGGAATTCCACAGTAAAAGAAATCTGTAACTAATAAAGATGATGCTACTGGCAAACAACTTTACATCTCAATGTTTCATCTACAAATTCAGTGCCTGTTGCCCTTGTAGTAATCATCTATATTACATAGAAAATTTGTAAACTGGTAATATTGCAATAGAAATGACTGAAACCAACCAGTTCATAGTTCTCATACAAGCCATCTCATACAAAGTAGGAAACACTCAGGAGTGTAGAGCCCCTATTTCTCCTTATAATACACCAAATAATCTGCAATCATATGGGTACTGCAATATCAGCACTTCTGCGAAGTCAGTACTTCATCTATATGGTGTGGAAGTAGAAGCCACAGCCTTCTGCACCAAAAGCGATTATGCTACTAACACTGCTTTCAGATTCTACAACAGTGTGCCATTTGATAAAACAGTTGCACATTGAAAACAGACTTGGCACTAACAGCAATAGCCACTTGCTAAACAGTACAGCCTCACAATGAAAACAGGCTTAGCATGAGCAGTAAAGTTAATCCATCTGGAAAGTGGAGAATTAAGTTTACCTTTGGGCTATTTTCAAAATACAGGCTCCTTGAACACATTTTTATGGCCATGAATAACCGTATGTGTTCTTTGATTCACCTTCCTGATTGTAATAAATTATATTCCTTGCACAATACAGCACTGCAGCACTGGCAAACAACTTTACATTTCAGTGCTTCATCTACAAATTCAGTTCCTGCTGCCCTTGACAAAGTAATTGCTTACTTTACATTAAAAAAACTGGTAATAGGGAATGACTGAGAAACTGACAACTAGGCATCTTATAGAAAAGAGGACACTCAGGAATGCAGACCCCTATCCCCCCTTAAAATGCACCAAATAACCGGCAACTAAGGCATTACATACCATACCTCCATACCTCTCAGTACAAGAAAGCTGAACAAAGCCTAAAATATTGGGGGGGGGCAAAGGCCACAAAAAGAGGGACAAATTAAAATATTGCTTTTACAGACTTAGAAGCATTTGTCTTAGCATGCATTTTCTGAAGGAAATGAGGGCTGAAACTCAAATGTTTGGCATTTAGTTATTTCAATCCTCAGTGATTTGCCAGAAAACCATAGAAAACCAAGAATAGGCCAAAAATATAAGTCAAAAATCTGGGCAGTTGAGAGGTATGCATACCTCTCAACCTCTTAGTGCAAAAAATCTGGACAGAGCCTAAAATAATGTGGATACAATGGCCAAAAATAGAGAGTTTTGCTTGTAGCACTATTGACTTCAGTCCTCCCTGATTTGCCAGAAAACCACAAATTATGAGAAACAGACAAGCTATAATGCTAAATCTGGATACTTGAGAGGGGACCTCATTTTTTGTATGTTTTCCAAATTACTGGTAAATCTTTCAAGACTGAAGTCGCAGCACTAATGCAAAACCTGTCAGCCTTCTATCAACTTTCTAAGTTTGTAAGAGCAATATTTAAAAAGTTTTCCTATTTTAGGGCCATTATCCCACTTTATGGCTAAGTCCAGATTTCTTGCTCTAAGAAGTTGTGAGGTATCCAGTATGAGTGATACACACACACACACACACACACACACACACACACACACTAGTCCAGATTTCTTGCTCTAAGAAGTTGAGAGGTATCCAGTATGTGTGATACACACACACACACACACACACACACACACACACACACACACACACACACACTAGTCCAGATTTCTTGCTCTAAGAAGTTGAGGTATCCAGTATGAGTGATACACACACACACACACACACACACACACACACACACACACACACACACACACACACACACACACACTAGTCCAGATTTCTTGCTCTAAGAAGTTGAGAGGTTTCCAGTATGAGTGATACACACACACACACACACACACACACACACACACACTAGTCCAGATTTCTTGCTCTAAGAAGTTGAGAGGTATCCAGTATGAGTGATACACACATACACACACTAGTCCAGATTTCTTTCTCTAAGAAGTTGAGAGGTATTCAGTATGAGTGATACACACACACACACTAGTCCAGATTTCTTGCTCTAAGAAGTTGAGAGGTATCCAGTATGAGTGATACACACACACACACACACACACACACACACACACACACACACACACACACACACACACACACACACACACCTTCCCTTTCATACAGCAACTAACGACTACTTTAAATTCTACACACTCCATTTCTGCTCTCATACAAAACACAAGCACTTCTCTCATACAAAAATGAGAGAAACTACTAGTTTAAAGTAAGCGCACTCCTACCTTGTCTGTTCTGCCACAGCAGCACACATACAGCGACTCTCTCACAAAGCAACACACACACACACACACACACCTACTCTCTTGCACAGCAACAAAGACTCTCAAAGGAACGAACGGCTAGTTTAAATTCCATATATATATACACACACACACACACACCTACTATCACACAGTAACATACACACACTTTATATCTCATACAAACAGAACGAATTTAAATTCCATACACATATGTATATACCCACACACATTCTTTCTCATACAGAACTAAACAGTTTAAATTACACATAAACGCATACACTTACTTTCTTTATAATCCAAACGGCCACACACGGAGACACAAACAACTCTTCTTTTGAACTGCTGGCTTAAATTACGCGCAGAACTGCAGAATCCATTTGGATGACGTTGGCATCATGACGCACGCAAGTTTCTCCTTAAAGGAGAAGATTCTTACGCTACACCTGCAGCTGTAAGTGGGAGGGTGCTAGCCTCGCCTCCCCCACCCTCCGCACGCAAGTTTCTCCTTAAAGGAGAAGATTCTTGCACTACACCTGCAGCTGTAAGTGGGAGGGTGCTAGCCTCGCCTCCCCCACCCTCCACCCTCTAGTTCCAATGCCAAGAAGAGCGCAAACTTTATGTTAATTAAAAGTAAGTGCATAACGCGCCCTTTACAAGGCTAGCCTGTACGGCGCCCTAGGTGGTCACCTAGTTCGCCTATGCCTAAGGTCGGCCATGTGTACCACAACTATCAGCTTTGAGAAAGTTTCTACTGATACACCTATAGTTTCAGGAGCTGCTTCCATGAGTGCCACCAATGCTTTAAATTTGGCAGAATTGCTAGTGGGTGGCAACAGCCTCACCTCATCCAATCAACCTTTTTTACAGCTCTGGCTTCCGAAAGCTGTACAACAGGTTACGAGAGGCAGCTCGACAAGCAGGAACAGATCTTCTCGGAAGAGACAACAGCTATCAGGACAGATGGAGCTGCGTCCAGTGATTTGGAACAAGATACCAAAAATCTACTTTTTAATCTTTCTAGCTGCACTTTAAGATGTGAATGACGTGAGGTACTTTGCTTAGGTCTTTCCTTTATTCCTGCTGGTAATTCTCAGGTACATGATTTTATTACTGATTTAAAGATGTTTATATGAAATATCTCCCCCAGGTTATAGTTTGGGAACACTAATGCTCTTGTTACAACCCTCAGGAAGCTGAGTCTATATTTACCTGTCAATCCTCCTTTAGTGGAAGCCTTTTATAAATCGTGTGAGGATGACATATATGCATACTTTAAACAGAGGCATGGTAAATGTTTTAATAACTTGAACTCACAACAATTTTGTGCTCTCTGTGAACTAATGACATTGGATGATATTTGTGTTCATCTCGCAGATCTTCTCATTATATAACTAATATGCATATTTGCTAGATGATCCTGATACTTATGAGAAGGTAGATAAGTCACAAATCTCAGCTTTAACAAATGAAGTACATATGCATCTTGAAGAACTTTTGTTAGAAGGTGTTATTGATGTAAACCTTTTTGGCTATGTTATGGTTATACATCATGTTATAGCCCTTGTTTATAGGCTCCTGAAGGTTCATAAGCACCCTACTGACCCTCCAATGTGTCCTATTGTATCTGGGAGGGGTTGAGTTACAGAACCTCTAACCAGGTTTGTTGAGAAATGCCTTTGTCCTGTTGTAGATAGAACTCCTAATATTTTGAGTGATACAAAGCATTTTTTCAGCGCTTTGTTTGATTGGTATATTTATTTATTTATTTATTTATTTCAAGAAGTGCCCATTTTCAGTGGAGGCCCGGGGAGAAAAGCTCCAAGAACAGTATAATACAATATAGGTTACAGAATAAAAGCTCCAAGAACAGTATAATACAATATAGGTTACAGAATAAAAGCTCCAAGAACAGTATAATACAATATAGGTTACAGAATGCAAATAAAGATTACAAAGTAAAAATACATACAATATAGTTTGTAAAAACAAGTAGGGTTAATACATTTGAGAGTTGCAGAGAACTTGATGGCAGATTTTTTTATTTTTTTTTAATCAATATTTATATGCTTACAGTCACTTAAAGTCTGTTAGTTGTAGTTATTTTGAGAAATTAGAATAAGTATGAGAGTATAGTGGAGTAGGAGTAGGAGTGCTTAGTTAGGGGTCGCTATGGAATTTAAGTGGGGTGAAAACTGGAGCATTTCCATTTGGAGGATAGGTGAAGAAAAAGTTGAGTTTTGAAGGATTCAGTGTTGGGTATAGTCCTAAGTGAAGTAGGCAGAGAGTTCCATTTTTTACCTAGTGAGAAGGAGAGTAAAAGCTGGTCAGCTGGTCTTTTCAGTTTACTAATGGAGATTAGGTTTTGGTTTTTGGATCTCAGTGATCTGTTAGGGATGTATGGAGGAAGGATGTCCTTTAAGGCTGGGCATTTATTAGGGGAGAATATTAGTTTGTGAGCGGTGGTTAGTTGTAGATAGTCTAGGTGATTAGGGAGTTCTAGCCAGTTCAGAGAACAAAGGCTGTGGCAGTGGTGACTTGATGTTTTGGATTTGGTGGCAAATTTAGAGATCTTATTATAGCAAGCTTCGAGCTTAGAGGTGTTGGTAGCAGACAAGTTGGTTAGGAGAGGGGCTCCATATAGAAGGGAAGGTAGGAGGAAGGATGCTGCCAGGGTATGCCTAGTGGAGTTTAAAAGGAAGTGATTGTTCCTATATAACATACCTAGCTTTTGGTGGGTTTTCTTTATGTTATGTTGTATATGAAGATCAAATTTGAGGTGTTCGTCTATGGTGATGCCAAGGAGTTTTGCAGAGGGGACCACTTCAATGGCAGTGTTAGTTTGGCTGAGAACATTGAAAGTGTTTTTGTCCACAGAGGAAACTTTGGAGGGGAGAAAAATTAGTATGTTAGATTTATTGGAGTTAAGAGAAAGGTGGTTTTGGTGCATCCAGTTCTCTGTGGTGATAAAGGCTAATTGGGTTTTGGTCTGGAGTTCAGGAAGGTTCGGGGCAGAGCAGACCAAGGTAGAGTCATCTGCGTATTGGATGACTGTGGTGTCAGGGATGAAGATGTGAAGGTTGTTTATGAAGATGTTGAAAAGCATGGGTCCAAGGATGGATCCCTGAGGAACGCCAGTAGATGTAGGCAAAAAGGAAGAGAATGAGTTCTTCCATTTGACTGCTTGAGATCTGTCAGATAGGTAACTGGAGAACAAGGAAAGAGTGTTTGGAGAGAGTTTGAGATTAGCCAGATGATGAAGAACGTGTGTGTGGGAGATGGTGTCAAAAGCTTTTGAAAGGTCTAGCAGTACTGTGGATACAATGAGTCCAGAGTCTCGAGCTTGATTGATAGTTTCTAAGGATAGTAGTGCAGTTATGGTGCTGTGGCCGGGATGGAAGCCATGGTGTGTGGGTGTAAGGAGGTGATTTTGAATGAGATAGGGTAAGAATTGGTGGTGGACGCATTTTTCTAGAATTTTAGATATTGGAGAGAGTAGGGCGATAGGGCGGAAGTTAGAAATAGAGGTGTTTTTGCCTCCTTTGTGAAGAGGTAGGATGTAGGCTGAACGCCAAATTTGGGTACGTATGACTCAGTTAAGGATCTATTAATCAGAATACTAATTGGAAGGGCGATACCTTCAGCTGCATGTTTGAGGAAGGAAGGGGGAATGTTGTCAGGGGCGTTAGAACCTGGTTTTAGCTTGGAGAGAAGCTTTTTTTATAAAAGATGTGGATACAGGTTTGAGATGGAAATTGAGGGGATTACTGTTTGGGTTGCTGGGTGGAGAGGAAAGGAAGTTAGGTGGGTTGTTATTAGGAAACGTTATGGTTAGTTTAGCTATGGATTCAGTGAAGAAGGTATTGAAGTGGGAGCTGAGTTCACTGTCAGATAGATTAGGGTTGGGGCAGGGGTTGCATTGAGATCCGGGATGAAGAAGGGAATTGACTGATTTCCAAAATTGTTTAGGGTTTTTATTGTTATTGGACTGAAGTTTAATATAGTAGCTTTTTTGTCTTTGGTAATGAGTTTCTTTACTTGGTTGCGGAGATGGGTGTATAGAAGTAAGGTAGAGGATAGTTTATTTTTCTGGTAGAGCTTCCAGGACTTGTCTCTGTGACGCATGATTTGTTTAGTTTCTTAGGTCAACCATGGTGCAGAGTTAGTTTTGATTCGCTTATTTCTTAGAGGGGCTAGGGAGTTGAGAGTATCTAGGAAGATGGAATTGAAGTGTTCAACAGCATTGTCAAGTGGGAGGATATTTAGAGGTTGCCAGTTGATTTGTTTGAAGATGTTAGAGAAAATTAAGGGGTTAAAGTTACTGAGGTTACGAGTTTGAATGTGGAGGTGTTGGTGTTGGGTGGAGCTGTTTGATCGATGGATGAAGGCAGGGAGATGGTCACTGAAGGTGTCAGGGATAGTGCCACTGAGAGTGATTTTGTTTGGATGGGAGACTAGAATCCAGTCTAAGATGGACCCTGGGGGTTGGTTTTTGTTAGGGCGAGTAGTTGAGGAGATTACTTGGGTGAAGTTTAGAAGGTTAATGGAAAGTGAGGGTGATGGTGAGTTGATTTTATTCCAGTCGATATTGACATCGCCTAGAATATATGTTTCATATTTTATTTGAGTTGAGGACCAGTATAGAATATCTTCAAGGGTGGAGATATTGTTGCCAGGGGAGATATATAAGGATATGAAGCAGATATTCTTGTGTTTATTTAATCGGAGAAGGCTAACTGTGATTTTGGAGTTTGTGAAATTAGGGGTAGGAATTTGAAAGGGTATTAGAGAGAGATGATTAGAGTAAATTATGGCAGAGCCACCACCTTTTTTGTTTAAACAGTCACTTCTGAGGATGTGGTAACCAGGAGGTAATATTTCAGAGTCAGTGGTATAGGGTTTTAGCCAGGTTTCAGAGATGGCTAGGATGTCGGTTTTATTGTGATTAATCCAGGCTTGTAGATGATGACATTTGTTGTTAAGGCTCTGGGCATTGATAGTGAAGATTTTCAGAGTATTAAGGGGGGAAGTGGGAGGGGGACAGGAAGGGTGGGGAGTGTTATTTGTTGTAGGTGAGGAGGAGGATGGAGGGATGGAGTAGTTCACACTGGGACAAGGGCCAGGGTTAGGATGAATGTCTCCAGATAAGGCTAGGACATTGCAGGTGATCAGTTTTGAACTGTAAAGTTTGTATAGTAGGTATTTGTTAGGGATTAGCAGAGGTTTCAGAGAGAGAGTTTTAGTTGAGGTAGAGAATAGTTTGGGATGAAAAAGGTGTAACAGGTTGGGTGGAATAAGGGAGGAGCATATGGAGTGAAAGTGAGAGAGTTCAAGAGGTAGTAGTTGGGGGTTAGGGGTAGTTTGAGTAGGACATAGGAGAGGAGGAGCTTTATGGGAGTATGAAGTAGAATGATAAAGAGTTATTAGTAAGATGAGAAGGGAGCAGGGGAGTTGAATAGTTAAGGGGAGTTGGTAGGGCATGTTAGGATAAGGTAGGGTAATATACAGACAGGAGAAGAATAGTAATGTATGCTAGTTGAGAAGGGAAAGGTCAGAAGTGAATGGAGAGAGTTAGATATTGAAGGAAAGGATAAAGGGAAAAAAGTGTGTAGGGGTAGGAAGAGAGAAGGGGGGAGGATTAGCAGTGGGAGTGGAAAATGGGGTGGGGTTTTTCTTGTTTAGAGAATAGGGGGAGGGGTAAGTGGGAGAGGACTGTGATTGGGTAGTAGGTTAGGTAGGTGGAGTTTGTTAGGTATATATGTAGATGTGCTGGGGGTGGGTGGGAATTGGGGGCAGGGTAGGGGAGTGGAGTGAGCCCGTAGGGCGAACGGAGCGGGATACACCCAAGGAAGGCAGGCAGCAGGAGCAGTGTGAGAACAATCAGTCTGGTGAAGGTAAGTACTGAAGGAGGTAAGCAGGGTAGTAATTGGGAATCTAGGGGTGCAGGTACAAGGGGATGGAGAAGACAGAGACCAGAAGAGGAGAAGGGTAAAACTATTACTTAGCAATAAGGGAGAGAAACCTAGTATCTATAGCATTATGGTGCAAGGGAAGGATTAAAGGAAAAGGGGTTAAAGATGGGTAGACACTGCCACCTAGTGGACAGAACCTAGTTATGTAAAGAGAGGGACCACTAAAGCAGGTAGATAGGAGATGGAGGGGAGGTAGCTCTGAAAAGGAGCCTGGGATGAGGTAAGTTTAAAGGGAGTTCACAGTGAGAAGTGTGTGGCTGCAGGCTATTCTGGCTGGGATCCCTTACTAGCACCAGGCAAGTGATAACAATGTCACAAGCAAAATTTGAAGTAAGGATAGTAGCATGTTACATACTTTCTTGGATCCTTTAACTCTCTCTTCTGGGAGAAGGACACAGTCCCTGTAGGGAGTCAGGCGAACAGGGTAAGATTTGTATCCCGGTGCTGGCCTTGGATCTCCAGAAAGGCTGGGCCAGGAAGCAAAGTGAGTTAGTGAGTATAATGCCTTTAAAGGTGAAGTTTATGATCTGTTTCTTGTGACCATGGATGTGGTCTCTTTATTTACATGCATTCCTAAAACCAATGGTATAGAGAACATACGTATGTATTTGAGCAGGCACTCGTTTCCTGACACTAATTCTATTTATCTTATTTGTGTTTTATTGGAAGTTATTCTTAACAATAATGCTTTTTTGTTTATGGGCGATGAATATGTACAATGAACTGATGTAGCTATGGGCACCATGTGTTCAAATAGCTATGCCAATCTGGTTTTAGCTGAATGGGGATCAGAATTTGTTTTTAGTACCAAAAATGTGTTTCTTGAAAAGGTTCTATACTATGGCAATTTTGCTGATGATGTGTTTTTTGTTTGGGCGGGCACCTCAGATTTGTTGTCTTATTTTATAGGCTATTTGAATGCTACTACTGCCTATCTCAAGTTCAGATATGTGTTTTCTGATTCTGATATTGCTTTTTTAGATGTCAGAGTGCTTAAATCAGCTGGTGGTCTGAATACATCCCTATTTAAGAAGTCTTGTAAGAAAAACAATATTTTACATGCTTGTAGTATTTCTTGGGGGTAACTATGTGATGTTTTATAATCAGAATACTTCTAGGGTTAAAAACATTATTACTCAACACTGGAGCAGGTTTAGGTGTTATTCAGAGTTGGATGTTTTGTTTACCAACACCCTAGGATTTACATATAAAAAAGGCAGGAACCTCAAGGATTTGCTGGAGCATAATGGTTCTATTGTTTCATGTAAGAAATTGGGAACCTACAAATGTGGGGCATGTACCCAATGCCCATATGTCCTTAGACAGGATTCTGTATACATCCTGCAAGAGACCATCAGATTCAGAGTAGTAGTTTTTCCAACTGTAATAGTGAAGGCTTGATTTATTTAGCCCTATGTAAAACCTGTGGTGCATTTTACATTGGAAAAACTACTCATAAACTCAAAAGGAGGATTTATGAGCATTTATATGCTATTAGAGTCGAAGATATTAAAAATGCCTTGTTTAAACATACACTGACATGTCCCCAAGCAAAATGGGGCTTCTTTGTTGTAGAGAAGGTGCAATGGGATGTGAGTTGGGGCCCGTGGGAAAATAGGATAGAGGTGAGAGAAATATTTTGGCAGTTGTTATTGGAAGCCAATAGATTCCCAGGGCTGAATGAATACATATCCATTGCCCCTATTTTAAAAATGAGAGCTGCAAAACTATAAAATAAGTATATATATTGTTTTGCAAGTTCCTTTTGTTGGTTTTTGATTCAAGTTTATTTATCTGTCCAACACATTGTGATGGTTTCAATATTTATATATTTATTTTAAAGTTCTTTTAAAAAATGTGCATGTTTTTATCTACTTTCATCTGTATTTGTGGCAAGTTGGTAGGTTGTCACGAATATTTTGGTTACAGGATTTAATTGGTGTCAATTAAACAATTGTTTTAACTACTAATTGGATTGGGAGAGGTATATAAGCAGGCACAGCCTTCATTCTTTCATTTTTACATCTGAAGAAGTCTGGTGGACGAAAATGCTTTGCATTGTGTGGCGTTTATGTGATTAAACCTGCTGCTGCTTACACCTACATGCTCATGTTTTATTATTACCTTCTGCCTCTTTGGGTGCCTGTTGTGGTTTTATTGGTTCCTGGTTCTGTGGCACCCTTTCCTTGGAGTTTTTGGATTACTAATTTGTGAAATAATAAGGAGGCACTGACATGTTTTTGGAGTTGATCAGAAGTGTAAGACTGCTTTTGGTACGCAACCTTTTCTTTTTCTCTTTTAGGAATAGTAAAACTTTGAAGGATAGGCTATGTTATAAGAGATTGGCTTGGAATCTGTGTGTCCTTATAATGCTAATAAGATCGGGACATTTCCCTGTAAGGGGTGTAGCATGTGTAAGTTTATGAAAACTGACAACCAGTTTTTTCATCCTAATACTACCCACTGTTTTATTTTAATAGATATGCTGTGGTTCTTCTAATATTGTATATTTGGCTGTGTGTGATGTCTGCCAATCATTTTATGTTGGCAAGACTAATCGGTGCCTCAGATATCATATTAGGGAGCACCTATACTCTATTAATAAACACGATGACAAAAATGCTTCATCAAAACATGTAATGCAGGAAGGCAATGAGCATTGTTTTAAGTTTATGGTGCTTGAACCTGATTATGTTAGCCCTAGAGGGGCTGATATTAGGACTCATAATAAGTGCAGTGAGATTAAATGGATGATTATCCTACAGGCCACTAGGGGCAAAGGGTTGAATGATTATATACCTGTAAAACCTGTGCTTAAATCACGTGGTTAAGGTAATGCTTTAAATGCTCTGTTTATTTCATTGCTGCAGATCTGATGAAGCATCTAGTTTTGATGTGAAAGCGCGTATCTTTTATTTATTTTTAGTTTTGTTTTTTTGTATTAAAAGTTTTTATGTGATATATGCCATCTGCCTGACCGTTTATTTCATTTTATATATATATTTTTTCCTTCATCGGTTTTGCTCCTGTTTTATTTTGGATAAATAATACATTATTTTTAAAAGGGATAAGGAGAGTACATTATACCTGCAAGGCATAAATTAGAAGAACATTTTTGACTTGCAGGATACATAGAAAGGCGAAAAATGTAAATTAAAAAGAATGAGAAATGTAAGTAAACAACTATTAACAAAGAGTATGCTATAATAACAGCAGCAATAAAGAAACTATGACAAGACAAAATAAAATAAAGGCAGAAAAGAGAGACAGTGAGTGTGTGTGTGTGTGTGTGTGTGTGTGTATGTGTGTGTGTGTGTGTGTGTGCGCACAGTGTGTGTGTCTGAGCGAGAGAGAGACACAGAGTATATGTGTATGAATGCAGCAAGCAAGAGGGAAAGTTATAAAATAATTATGTTATGACGATGTCCAGTATACATACATATATTTGCATCTAGCAAAGGGTAAGACATGCCAAGTGTGGGGTAAAAAATATATTTACTAAATATATAAAAGGTGAGAAAAGACAGCTAAGCAGCATGTTTCACTGTTTAAGAGATCCAGTAAGACAACATAAAAGGTCACATACATAAGAATGTGCCTAAGCTAAACACAGAAGAAAAAGGAAAAAAAAGGCTATAATTGAGAATAACACTCATCTGTATACTGTAAATACAACTGGCATTGCAATAAGACAAGAAATAATATTAAAGACACTATCTAAAAGGTTATGAAGCTGACTAACTCAGAAACTAATGCAAATATACTGCCTACTGATATTTACAGAAAACTAAGCCCAAAAGTAAAGATATACAATATCAGAACAACACTCTGTGGATTCAATATGAAAATGTCTTTGTCTAGAAAATATATTTTTGAGGAAGAAACCAGGACAAATGATAATGGAACATAGTCCATTTTTACCACACTAAAAGAGCAAGGATCAGCATGTCCTTAGTTACTGTGAGTAAAATAAATACTGATTAGTATAGTGAGAGACAGATAAAATAATAAACACAATCAATATATAAAAAAATAAGGGTTACAAAACCTTTGTTGCCAACTATAGACCAATCATCATACTGCCCAGCACAGGAAAGATACTGAAAACATTAGTATTGACTAGATTATACGAAAAGTTGAAACAAAACTGAGTGTTGATACACTTATATTCTTAAGTTTTTCTATTAATTTGATATTCATCTTCACATTGATTTTATTTACTTGACTTCTCAGAGCCTGTTGATTAAGTAATTCATATTTTCAATGTTAGCTGACCTTAATATGCAAAATCTATTTTTCTTTGATTCATTAGTGGATAATGAACATACTGTGATCCACAAAAACTGGGAGTATGTGCTCTGAATGGCTTTAATGCTTATGCTAGGTATATTTCAGTGATTTAAACATCAGTACTTATATTTTTCACAATATCTATGTTGATGACATTAAGCTATTTAAAATTATCACTGGAGAAGGATATGTACATACCTTAGCAATTGTATTTCAGAGGATTTCAAAACTATGAGTGGTTTGGTTATGAAAACTGGTAAACACATAACTGACAAAAGCAACACATTAAGAAGCCAAAAGACAGAAATGATTAAAGCAATCTGATTCCTTCTGGCAGTGGTGGATAAACACCTCATTTTCACAAATGATATTCATCATCTTGGAAACTGGAGTTAGAAAGCATAGGGATGTATATTCAGATTTACTACATTTAAAGATGAAAGGATTTCCTTTCCCCTACATATTACTACAATAAGCTCTAAGCTTAAGTATAATTTTCAAGTTGGCAGCATAAAATTAAGACTACCTGTATAAAACCGGGATTTTGCAAATTTACCAAAAATTATCTTAAAACACTGCTTATATAAAAAACTAAATACTACTGATTTACACTTTCTATGATGCAGGAGACTGAGTGACAGTCTGATTGCATTATTTAAAGCATGTGTGGACTCCACTGCAGTTTGCATGCTTTGGACAGAAGGAATCACTCTTAGCAAGATTAGACTTTAGAGAATTTAAAACAAACAATCCTAACCATCTGATTTTAGGAGGGAATTGTGAAATCCTAGAACAAACTCCTAGATGAAGTTGAACTTGAATACTAGATTATTTAAAAACAAATTGAATGAGTTTTCCTATAATCAAAAATATAGCTATTAAGTGAGAAACATTTAATGGCTATGTTTTTGCATGAGTAATTATTTTATTTTATTTTATATTTGTTGACCGGGCTAGTCTAGCTGGATACATATCCATTTTCAGCAGAGGCCCAGGGAGAAAAGCTCCACGCACAAATACATTAAGGCATTAAAAACTTAGAAAAAAAATGACTAGTTCAAATTATACAGCATAACATGTAAAGAAAGTAAATTTTGTGAATACTGTACAGAGACATTAGAGTAGATTTTGGAGATAAACATGTCTTAATTCAATAGAGGGGTTACAAATACAATCAGGCAACAGTTAAACATAGTAATTAAGCATCAACATTCATTTGAGAGAAAAAATAAAAACCACTAAGTAAGAGAAAGAAAAATAGAGACTAGGAAGGACAATAATGCAGGTAAGAAGGGGTTAGTAGTTGATAGTCAAAGACTCTCAAGGTGGGGTATTTGTTATAAAGCATGAGAGGAGGGGAGGAGAAAAAGTGAAGAGTATTTTTCAATCAGGCTTTGAGCAGGGACAAAGCCATTGTTTTTTTAGGTAATGTCTGAAGTGTTTCTTAAATAGTTGTGTAGATGAGAGAGAAGTGAGTGTATTTGGAAGCTTATTCCAGATTCTACCAACAACATTGGAAAAGAGTGAATCTCCTGCTTTATTATTAGATATATTGTTGGCAATGTGTAACTTATTAACTGAGCGTAGTGTTGTAAGATTTTTGTATGGGTAGATCAGATTAGAGAGGATAGGGGTGTTGGTGGGGTGGTGCAGAATTGTTTGTGCAATCAGCAGTTGATTGTATTGTAGTTGGTTTTGTAGTTCTAACCAACTGAGTTGTTGAAGGTTGAGACAGTGGTGGGTTCTATAAGGGGAGCCAGTGGCAAATCTAGTAATATTATTATAGCTAGTTTCCAGTTTGGAAAGATTAAGCTTAGATAGATTGGTATAAATGGCAGATGCATAGAACAGGGTAGAAGTAACCTGAGTCTGGGCAATAGATTTCCTAGCTAGTGGGGTAAGGAAGGGTTTTATTCTATACAGGGAGCCTAGTTTTTTATTGATGTTTTTTATAGTATTGTTAACATGGACATCGAAGCTGAGGCTATGGTCAATAGTTATGCCGAGGAGACGAGCAGTAGAGTCAGGGGAAATACAAGTACCATTGTCAGAGGTAATAGTAAAGTGGATCTGTGGGGATTTTTGGGTGGGAGTAAAAAGTAAAAGTTTTGTTTTTTTGGGGTTAAGGAGGAGGCAGCGTTGGGTAAACCATTTTTCTACTTTGTTAAATACAGTTTGGGTAAGGGTCTGGAGGGAGGAAGAAGACTTGGCAGTACAGATAAGCGTAGAGTCATCAGCATATTGTATACAGGAGGTTTGAGGAAAATATATATATATATATGTGTATATACATACAGATATATATATATATACACATAGAGAGAGAGAGAGGAAGGGGGGGGGGTCAATTCCAAGATTGCACAACAGCAGGGAAAGGGCAAATTCCTCCTCCCCATTTCAAGACCAAAGTAATGTTGGCAGAAGTAATCATATGGTTCTTCAATCACTTCTACCAACATTAAAAACGCTCAATTATATGAATGTTTTACTATATGAAATGTTTCTGTTAGGTGATACACGTCTATGCATATATACAATATACACAAATGTTTTGGCTATCATTATTTACAGATAATGCCACACAGATCCTGTGGAATTTATTTATTTCATGGCTAGATCATCATCATCATCATTATGTACCATAATGTTTGTTTTTTTTACCCTCCACAATCCCAGCCAAACTTTGCATCTTGTTGTTCTATCTGTGTGAGATGCATGTCTTTCATTACTGTGATGGAGATAAAGAGACTTTCTTTGCAGACATCTGTTCATTCACATAATGCCTGTGCTCACCATCTTGACACCTAACAAGGAAAGTTTATCAAGTTTAGCAAACAAAATCCTTATTATTACTCTCATTCCCTGTCTGTTCTCCAATGCCTAGACTATTAGCAAAAGATTGGTCATCTAGGCTTTAGGTAGACATGCTACCTGCACCAGTAGGACAGCTTTTTATACTGAACATATCTGAATTTATGCTTCCATACACATCCTCTCCCAATATTTCCTCTCACAAGTCTGAATACTTCATATACTGAGGAGCTTTCATGGTATGGGTGCCTAAAACCACCTACTGAGGAAGGATAAATGATTCATGTCTGCTTAGGCTTTCCTTCAGGAGCATTCTTCTGGTGTTTCAGCTGCCCTGCAAACCCAGGTTATCAGTAGTGTGGATGAATGACTTACCTCTGGCTAGTGCATCAGACATCTTTTTGTTTCTGATTTTTGCAGCAGCTGCTGCTTCTTTAACATTGTAAAATTTGCTCTGATACAAAGGTGTGCACTATTCTAAAAAACGGCTAGATATAAACAGTTGCTGTATAACTATGAACCAGGCAAATGCAGTTTTAAAATTGTTCGGTATATCATATGCAATTAAATATTTCACAAGTTCAACTCATGCATTTGTATTATTAATAAATATGAAATGTACTAATTTACTGTCTACTGTCTACTTTGTGTGTTTACTAGTTTAAGATTCACTGATCTGAAAACCCACTGGCTGCAGGTTCTCTATAGAAACTGTCTTGGAGTCAAAACAGATTAAGGAATAACAACAAAAAGCCTGCAGTACCATAAATTAATTGCCAAGCTATACAACTACTTTCAGTAGACTTTATACTATAGATTGACTGCTACATACTAGGTCAACAGTCATAATTTAGTAACCGTAACATAATGCTGCGTTCTACAAGAATTGGGTGTTTGTGTGAATGTATCTCCTGTAAGGTAGAACCCATTTTCAGGAGTCCTGAACAGAAAAAAATCCCAGCAAATTAAAGCTAAAATAAAAAAAAAAAATCATAATAAGTTATTAGTGATAGCATTAATTAAAATTTTACTCTACAATCTCATGTATATATTGCATATAAATAAGCATGTGGTGTAAATGTAACATTAACAGAATGTAAACTAATGTGAAATATGTTTGATTACATAGTTTAACTGATGACAAGAAAAATATTATACAACTATATACATTTATACATATACATACGATATATATATATATATATATATATATATATATATATATATATATATAGAAATATATATATATATATATATATATATATATATATATATATATATATATATATTTAGTTATATATAAGGATTACTATGTCAAGTTTCATTTCAATGAGGTTCAATAAATGGTGAAGCTCACTGAAATGAGATTTAACAAATAGTGAAATTAATCATCATACAGCAAATCCCAAAACATACCTGCAGATTTCTTACCACAAGAATTTTGGACAATACTAAAATAATGTGGAGACAAAGGCCCCAAATCAAGAACAGATTTTAACTATCACACCTAACAACTTGAAATGTTGACTGAAAACAAGTTTTGCATTAGCATTTACTTTCTGGAGGACATGTCATCTGAACTTCAAATGTTTGTCTAGCCTTTAGTGACTTCAGTTCTCAATGAGTTGTCAGAAAGCACAGCTTTTATGAAGGACAGACCAAGAATACAGGGCAACATATAGTCATTTTATAAAAATCTGGAAAGTTGAGAGATATGCCGCAAAACTATTGTATATCAAAACATCATTCAATATACAGCTAGATAAACGCTTTAAATACTTTGAAAGCATAGATTTACTGGGAACCTTACTCACTCCTGCATACAGATGTGAATGAAATAGTGGACATTATATTTAAAGACTTTCATTTGAAGAATAAAAAAGATAAAATAAAAATATCAAGAAGGTAATACAAACCATTTAAAAGCTCATTTTCTTTTGAAATGTAAACCTTGAAAATATTGCAATAGAAACAGGTTTTAAAATACTAACACAGGGCTTACATGACTGCATCCTAGTATCTATAGTAATAGATAGACAAAAGTAACCAGTCCCTGAAATATTGTTGCTTCCACTTGATACAGTAAGGCACTTGGAATTCAGTGTTAGAAAGATCTCAGAGATGTAAAGACACAAAAATACACTGTCTACAATCACAAAACTATGATGTAAAATGTGCCTGTCAGAAGGCTTCAGTTCATTTTGGCTTTGTCTCTATATGCTTCATGAGCACACAGTTAATTCTTTCTTCAGAAATCAATAGTATACAAAGATGCCTCAGTAATTGTTCCAAGTGAACAGGCAGCCACTTCATTTCTGTTCCACCCCTGACTTGTACTGTTCCCAGAGGGAACAAAAGCCTGTTGATCCAGTAAATTCCAGCCTCTAACAAACTAGAAACTTGTATCTTAACAGGGCAAAGGCTGCAACTCTCTGTGTAAGGAGAAAAGTATTTAATAGGCCACCAAATGTGCAGATTACAAGATGGTGATGTATAGAAATGCATTTACTAAGATCTGCTAGACCAGGTGCAATTACAGCTTATATTCTTTCTATGTGATTGTTCTGTAATTTATCTTCTTTCCATAATTCTTTACATAATTATTAACTTGGAAAAACATGCATGTTTTCAAATTTCTTGTCAGATAAAAAACGTGCAAGAGACTATGCAGATAAAAAATATGCAGCATAAGATTGTCATAAAGCTCTATGGACACATTAGCGGATTTGTTCTTGAACAAGGGTTCAAATGTAACAACTGGCAGTCTATTAAACAGATATTTATTTTCTTTCCCTAAAGTATTGGCTGCAAGGTAAACTGGAATTTGATGGAACCACAGGGTAAACACTCTCTTCCCCTGAAGCCAAACATTTGAAGAAGTTTCTAGTACTGACATTCTTCCCTAAAGGCTGTGGAATCTGAAGTACAAGTTTATTAGTATTAACATTTAATGGCCTGATGATTGCATAAAGTAATACAGAAAGGAGAGGGAACAATGGATACTGACAAAATCTATTTTTGACATTTAGTAAAAAAAAAGTTGAAAGGGGTCAGTGGAGGACAAGTTATCTTTTACTTATGTGAGGCAGCAATTAATTAGCTATTGAGATGGAGAGTACCAGGGAAAAAATGGTTTATTTTATGGTTGAGCAGAGTGCACCTTCAGCCTGTTTTTTTCCTCAAGAACAATCAGTAAAATGTGTATCAGTCAAACACCCAAAATCAAATAACATGGCTTCATTATTCATTTAACCTCCACATAAAGAAAAATGGATAGGTGGTACCACTAACGCAGTCTGAGGACTCTAGAAACATCTTTTCGATGCAGTTTAAATGTACTGTACTATGATCATATCCTTCTTGATAGAAAGTGTTTGTGATTATATATATCTAAAGCAAAACTGAATTTCTGTGCATTGATTTCCAAACAGTGTTAAATGGTCCACAATATCACAAATGTAAAGTAAAAATTCAAGTAGTCTGCCTTTCTTTACTTACCTTGTGTTTCACAGGCAGGCTTTCCCAGGACAGATTACTATAAGCTACCCCTGCTCATAGCCACTTACTCTAATGTACTATTAACCAATGTAATGCATGGGCTGTCTGTGCAAATTAGTAATAGAGGTAACACACATGATTCAGAGACATGCAGATTAGCCAATAATGAGGCTTTTTATTAGAAACCATCTGCATTAACTGTCTTTTCTAGGGTGCATTTTTCGTTGGATGTCACTTAAAATACAAATATGAATGAATGCCTTTATTCAACCTGCAGCATCTCAACAGAGTATATCAAACAATAAAATTTTTAATGCTGTGAGGGTAAAGTAATGACTGTTAATGAAAGATTAAGCCATTTATTCTAAAAGGACAGTAAATTGTCAGAGAGAAATGCAAATATTTAGTTAACGTAGCAATCTACTGTTTCTACTTTATGTGCTTCTAATTTATTTTACATACACTAGTTTTATTTTTATTTTAACAGATGTCACACTTTTTGTAACTATTTTAAAAGTTTTTTTTTCTAGTGCTGCTTAATAACCAACTTGCTACTGTTCTTCTTCTTCTCTTTTAGCTGTTCCCATTAGAGGTCGCCACAGCGGTTCATCTGTTTCCATTTCTTCCTGTCCTCTGCATCTTATTCTGACATACCAACCACCTGCATGTGCTCTCTCACCACGTCCATAAACCTTATCTTAGGCCCTCCTCTTTTCCTCTTACCTGGCAGCTTCATCCTTAGCATCCTTTTCTCAATATACCCATCATCCCTCCTCAGCACATGTCCAAACCAATGTAATCTTGCCTGTCTGGCTTTGTCTCCAAACTGTCCAACCTGAGCTGGCCCTCTAATATACTGATTCCTAATCTTGTCCATCCTTGTCACACTCAGTGCAAATCTTAACATCTTTAACTCTGCCACTTCCAGCTCTGAATCCTGCCTTTTTGTCAGTGCCACTGTCTCCAACCCATATAACATAGCTGGTCTCACTACCCTTTTGTAGACCTACCCTTTCACTCTTACTGGTACTTGTCTGTCACAAATCACTCCTGACACTCTTCTCCACCCATTCCACCTTGCCTGTACTCTCTTCTTCACCTCTCTTCCACACTCACCATTACTCTGAACTGTTGATCCCAAGTACTTAAACTCATCCACCTTCGCCAACTCTACTCCCTGCATCCTCACCATTCCTCTATCCTCCCTCTCATTCACACACATATATTTTGCCTTAGTCTTGCTGACCTTCATTTCGCTCCCCTCTAGAGCGTATCTGCACCTCTACAGGGTCTCCTCAACCTGGTCCCTACTCTCACTACAGATCACCATGTCATCTGCAAACATCATAGTCCATGGGGCCTCCTGTCTGATCTCATCTGTCAACCTGTCCATCACCATTGCAAATAAGAAAGTGCTGATCCTTGATGTAATCCCACCTGCACCTTAAACGCATCCCACTGCAGACCTCACCACTGTCATACTACCCTCGTACTTATCCTGTACCACTCGTACATACTTCTCTGTCACTCCCGACTTCCTCATGCAATACCACAACTAATCTATAGGCACCCTATCATATGCTTTCTCTGAGTGCACAAAGACACAATGCAACTCCTTCTGACCTTTTCTGTATTTCTCCATAAACACTCTCAGAGCAAACATTGCATCTGTAGTGCTCTTTCCCAGCATGAAACCATACTGCTGATCACTAATCATCACCTCCCTTCTTAACCTAGCTTCCACTACTCTTTCCCATAACTTCAAGCTGTGACTGATCAGTTTTATCCCTCTGTAAGTACTACAGCTCTGCACATCACCCTTATTCTTAAAAATAGGTACCAAAACACTTTCTCCACTCCTCAGGCATCCTCTGACTTTCAAATATTTGATTAAACAATCTGGTTAAAAACTCCACTGCCATTTCTCCTAAGCACCTCCATGCTTCCACTGGTATGTCATTTGGACCAACAGCTTTTCCAGTCTTCATTCTCTTCATAGCTGTTCTTACTTACTCCTTGCTAATCTGTTTCACTTCCTGATTCACTATCCCCACATCACAACAATTTTGTTTGCCTCAGTTAAATGCTGTAGACAGCTGGAGTTTACACAGCACAGCTTTTTGTAAAATAGATTTCTGTTCCAAAGAGCAGAACACAATAAATGTCAGTTCAAAGACATGAAAGCTGTATTCATAAACAGTACCATTTGTATGTATAATAATACATATTAAGCATAAGAAAGCATGCATCCATTGACATGATCACAAAGCAACAGACGTTTCTCATATTTAACACAATATTTACAGAGTTCAAAGGTGATCCATTTATCTTTTACCTGTTTAAATGAATGTGTTGTCTTGCCATAGCTAGAAACTCTGAGCTCATTCTTATGTGCAGTTATCTACCTTAAGCTGTTCAGTTCATTACTCAATTACAGGCACTCTAACACTATAGGACCAGTTCAGAAATAGCTCTACCATGGTGACTTACATGAAGACATGCAGCACTGAGGTGGGCTGTCTTTGCAGCCATGCCCAATGCTAATGCTGCATTCCAGGGGAGATGCTTATGTTACTTAGTCAGCTTCTCTCTCCCAGAAATGAGTGTGGTAAGATGATTCTCAAGATCGCTTGGCTGGGTAAAGTGAACATGGCCAAAAGCTTGTGTTCACACATCATGGTAGAGGCAACTACCAGGGATTTTAGCAAACAGGTAGTGTTGGGGACTGTGTATTTATGTGTATGTGTTTGTCCGCATAAGCCAGTGTTTGTGTGTGTGTGTGTGTGTGTGTGTGTGTGTGTGTGTGTGTGTGAGATGGATGGGGGCAGTCATACTTCTAAACGTCCGTAGACTAATTAGCAAATCCAGCAACATTATTAGAGGGGGCAGTAGGCACCCGGGATACACTGCATATCAACCCTTAAAGGCCCGGGATACACTGCATATCATCCCTTAAAGGCACTTAGAAAATAATGAGGAAGGTGACACGGGTCATGGATGGAATGTTTAAAATTAAAAAAGGTTTATTTCACACTCACATCCATTAAGTAACCTTTTACAGAAGCAGCTATAGTACTCAGTTTTTCACAGTATAACAAACAATTTATAAACATATAGAAAACAATTTCTGCTTATGGTTGTAAACTCTGTTGACATAAACAATGTGGTTTAAATTTCAAAGCAAAAAAAATGCGTAATAGTACCCTTTGGAAAAATTGTCACCCCTGGACATTACCACACAGATAATACAGTCCTAAAAGTAGACCAATCATCAGGGATTTGGCAACACATGTTGATAGTAATCTGACCTATGACACCCATGTGTCTACATTGGTGAGAAAATCATTTTATGGTGAACAAATTATAAGTAAAGACATGGCTTACAGGTCCAAGGAGGTCACTATATCACTGCACTCAACTTTTGTCAGACCAATCTTTGACTTCAATGTACCATTCAGTATGGAACTGATGAAGTACGTGAAACAGGTTAAGAGACCACAGAGGCTTTTCATAAAAGGAATAGAGAGAGTTAAGATTCCCTATCCCAGTAATCCATTTCCTACAGACCGCTGCATGGCAATCTTTGCCCAGCCTACAAGTATCTTCTCATCCCACACAGATGGATTTGTTGCACGTCTACAAAACAAATAACATCAGAATTACCTGTTCTAAAACCTGAAACCTTGTCTGTGACATCCACAGTGCATGTTGGAGGGACAAGTTGTGTATCAAAGATTACCTCTTCTCTGGAACAGGCTTCCCATTCATGTGAAGCAAAGCCCATCCCTAACCATATTCACACATAACTTGGATCATTGGATGGGAAATTGCAAATTTATCCCTGGTTTGACACATATGTCCTTAATGGACAGGGGCAGCCTGTGAACACTTGATGTGTGCATGCCTATATCATAACAATAAAATTCCTTAGGGTATTGACACGTCAGCAATATTTTACTACATTTGGGGTAACCTTGGCTAGGCTTAAAATGGCTCTTATACAGATAGCCTAATAATCTCCTATGAACCTATAATAAAGGATTTTACATTCACTCATCACACTCTACTTCTTCCAAATGATAATTTGTGTCTCTGATGAAGGCTGTATAAGGGCTTTAGTAACCATTTATAAGACAGTACCTTTAAAGTCCTAATGTGCAATAAATACTGTGATGGGTTAAATTGCTAACCCCAAGTCTGACAAGGTTCAACATTTGGCCCTATCCTTTTCTCCCTGATCATCATTTGTCACCTGGAAATCTCCGTTGTCTGGATGACTTTATCTGACTGAAAGAAACCAATACCATTTATCTTGTTAAGAAAAGCCTCCAGGTGGACCTTAGCCGTGTTTAGCCTCAGTTTTCTGCTAAAAAATGTATTCTAAATCCCAACAAATCTGTAGTTGTGTGTCAGCACCTGTCAGAAACTGTTGAAGGCAGACACGGGTATTTCTGTTACACTGATGTCTCTATAGAAATATCTAGGCTTATGTTTAGAGCCCAACCTACCATGTAAACCTCATAACCATGGTATTATTGGTATTGTAAGTCAACTTACCATTTTCTAAGAGCTTACCAGTAATATAACATGCAAAGCAAATAAATTGTTAGAGTGAATGCACTTGTTATAAGACTTAAATAATCTGTACTAGTTCTAGGTGCTCATTATCTCAGACATAAATGCACCCCCCTGTGCATTTCTTAGTAAGTTGTGCTGCTTTAAAAATTGAGAGAATCAGTGTCTAACAAAACATTGGGCTAGGTAGGAGCATTCCTAGCTACACACACTTTGCCTTAAAAAAAAAAGTTGAAATTACTATCTCCTACTTGTATATTAATTGTCATTAGCAGCACAGTCTTATCTGGTGAGGTCTAATGACCAGAACGACAATAGTTTTATAAAACCTGTCTTTTCTCCTGCTGTGGTTACATGGCTTTTAGGAACCCTGCAGCATCACAGTATTGCAATAGTCCACCTGTCAATATCAGACAAGAGCTATACCTAGGCACCTTCAAAAAGTTGCTAAGTGGTTATCTAAATGATGCCTAGAAATCTCTAAGTTTCAAAAATAATGGATTCTAATTCTTGTCACACCTATTGTTTTGGATGACTGTTCAATTTTACTAAGACTTTTGGCCCAAGTCATGGTGGAAAGGTTAAGTAATTAATTAATAAATAAGTAAAACAAAATTAGTAAACAAAAATATCCCTCACTCCACATCTGTAAGCAGCAGATTAGTAGATTGCAAGTACTACGTCTTGAATAGTTTAAGAATTTGATACTCTAGACAGTCTCTAAGAAAGCAGTCTTCAGAAAAATCAGTTTATGCTGCAGTCTGTTTGCCAAAACAGATAAAGTCACTGAACTCTGTTCAACAAGCTGTTACGAGTCCAAAGTTAAACAGTGCATACCAGGAACCTAGGCTAGATGGAGGGTATGCACCTTGTTGAATGTTTTTAATATCTGAAAAATTCTCTACTCTAATTCAGGATAGACAATGAAAGGAGAAAACAGTCCATCTTTGTATATCTCCTTGATGAATTTGCTACAAAAATAAAGAAACTAAACAAATGAGTATGCAAAAAGCAATGAATACTGCATTATAATGTAGAGGTAGCTTAACGCAGATTTATTCCAGCAAGAAGAATATGCTTTATATATCAATTTGTACCTCTGAGAATTTACAAATGCAACTATCACTGAACAGGAGCATGCAATTTTATGGACAGCAGCATATGTCTTATTCAAGTGCAAAAAAATGTAAAATGTTAAAGAATAAGGTATATGATAAAGTTGGAGGGTAAATCTCCTGAACATCTAGGTCATTTAAAATGTTTAATTGTATAATCCAATAGCTTTTTTAATTTAAGAAGATGCTTTCTACTTTTAACACATTTTATTCTACAGAAATCATAGTGTAGTATTTTTGCAATTCAAGATTGTATTGAAAACTATGGCACAATATTGCAAAATTTCTTTAGTTCAAGCTAGTATTTAAAACTGAAAATAACAGAGTTATAGATTGTGTTGAAAAAAATAGCAAACACATATTGCCTTCTAGTTTTCTTTCTATCAGATTCATTACTTAATAAACTACCTCCTTCTACTAATTGTTCCAAATAGCTGCTTAACATACCTTTCCACCTCAGTGAAATAAATCTGGACAACACCTAAAATAATGTGGGGGCAACAGTCCAAAAATAAGAATAAATTATAATTATTACTCTTAGAAACTTAAAAAGTTGATAGAATAATAGGATTTGTGTTGGCATGCATTTTCTGAAGGATACGATGTCTGAAACAAATATGAATGTTATTTCTTACTGACGTCAATCCTCAGTAATTTCGGAGCAAACCACAAATTTTATGAGAAACAGACCAAAAATCTATGGCAGAAATCTGGAAATTCTGTACAATCTGGACAGTTGAGAGGTATGCCATCTACTCAAGACCAATGCAGTTTTCTGCACTAATTTTTATTGCATTTCCCCTGGCAGATATTTCTATGCAACCATCACTTCTTTGTACATGTCAACAACTGCTCGTTGTCCCTCTGTCAATGACTCCTCCAAAATGAATTAGTAAAACACAAGGTAATCACAAACCAGAATAATAAAAAAATGAGCACTTTTATTCATCCTGACTGCTTTTGTCCAATACAAAGTCAGGACTTCTTTAGAGTGTAGAACCATTACAGCAAACCACTATTTATAGCCCTCTAATAAAGCATTAGTTAATGCAATTAAACAGGCAATTAAAGAGCAGTTGTTGATTTGTGGAGCTGCCTTTTTTACTTCTTTTTTTGTAGCTCTTTGTACATGTGCCTCATAGCTACCCCATATCTTCACATTTTGTGTGATTGCAAATCTTTTTATTTTCTTATTTTTTCTAAAGGACATTTTTAAGAACTTTGCTAAGTTTGTTGATGTACATATAATTTTCTGTAATGCCTCAACATAGCTCCATCAGTCTTCTGTTGAGAGTATGTTCACTGCAAATCCTATGGCATTTTGCTTTTCCCCCACTGAACTAACATTTTCTTGTTTAAGACTTGGCAGAAAAAAAGACAATGGTATAGTAACATTGCACAAAATGCAGACACAGCAATTAATACCTCAACATCTTATGTTATTAAGTGAAATTTAAAATATGGATTTTTGGAGGGATTATCACAGAACCACTAAGTTTTATAATAATCAGTTGAAATGGATTTAAAATTCCAGAGTTTATAAAATATAGTTTGGAAACAGACAGATTTGTCCAAAGACACCTAGAGTCTGTGTATTGAGAAGGGATGGAAAGAGAGGTAGTAGGGGTTAGACAATGTTAAAAACATATGCAAGTGAAGAAGAAGAGGTTACAATAACGAAAGTAAATGTAAGAGGAAGTGAGGTAATAGAGGAGAGTTTTTCTAAGTTTAATATTGTTGAGCAAAGTATAAAGTCGGTCTTTTGGTGTGTGATTTGATTTTTCCCACACTTCTCAGCCCAATATATCGAAGTAGTTGCAAGTAGAGATAATGGGAAAAGAGAGGTTCAGGTGGAACCCCCTTTCTGTTCTCCCTTTCCTTGTGAGGTATGCAGAATTACGCTGTCTCACAACTTGGGTGTATTTACAGTAATTGAAAGGGTATAATGCTGCTTGTGTCAGTTTGGTGGTGACAGTCAATGCTGCCTGGAATGTAATGGTTTCATGTGTTTTAATGGATGTATTTATGTATGATTCAATATTTACTGTGTTGTTATTCACATGTATGGAATTGGTCAATAAATTGGTCATGATGGCATATTTGAGAGTGGCTCTTGTGTCAAGGTGGTTTTGGTCAAATATCATTAATCAGATCCTTTGTGAAGTCTTTCCCTCAGTGCAATAGCTCACAGGGAAAAGATGTCACTCAACAAATCTTGACTCTGCTAAAAAGCAGAACACTTTATTATTTTGGCATTTTGGCTGCTGTCTTCCGGGGGAGGGGGGGGGGGGATAAAAACACACCTCAAAAACACTCATTAAATAACAATGGCAATCAGCTAATTAGCCTTAGAATAACTAATTAAAACATTTCAATGGCATTCTTGATTAAGTCCCAAAGGCAAGGGAGTATCATATTTGAAAATAAAAACACTTTCCCTATATTCCAACATCTGTTTTAAATCTTTACCTGCTCTTGTATTTACTTTCATCTACTCTTTCATTAAAATAAAATACCACTCTCTCCTCATATGTGTCAAATGCTGATGGAATAGACATCACTGAGTTGTATGTTTCTCCTACATTGGGAATACTACACCCTCATCATAACAAACATTTTAAATCCAAGAATAATGCTGGTAGAGTATGTACGTTGGGCATAAAGGTAAAACTCCAAACTTTGTGGCATGGTTTAAAAAGAATCAACCCATGCCAGCACAGTAATTGTAATACAAAATTCATATTTGCATATTAAGGTTAACAAATGATACATTTTCCAGCATAAGATGTGTAAGAGAATAGCTGAATACTATGGTAATAAGCACCCCATTCAAAGTAGATAGGAAAAGCCTATATCAGCACAGGACAAGCAAAGAATGTACTATACTGGAGCTGTGTGGGCAACAAAATGTCCATTTCAGTAAAA
Organism: Protopterus annectens; assembly: GCF_019279795.1. Classification (NCBI taxonomy): domain Eukaryota; kingdom Metazoa; phylum Chordata; order Ceratodontiformes; family Protopteridae; genus Protopterus; species Protopterus annectens. Next base: position 401,704,636 of record NC_056733.1, read on the forward strand.
TATTGTGGTAAACAGCTTGTATAAGCCTAGTGTGGATAATAAGTAGCCCCAGTTATATGCAATGTGGGTAATAAATAGATATATCTGTATAATGTTTGTAATAAACCATCTATTCAGACATGGCATGAGCAGTAGGGACTCCATTAAAGCTCAATATGGATAACAAACAGTTCATTTCAGCACAATGTGGCAAAAAACAAGACATTGATGGTAATGTGCAGCCTTTCCAGCACAACATGATATCTAAGCAGTATGTATCGGCTCAATGTGTACAATAAATAGCCTCTACTAGTACAATTTGATTAATAAAATTTAATTTCTGCTCAAGCCGGGTAATAAATGCCAAAAGTGTTTATGTGCATTTTTAAAGGTGCTACTTCTATGATTTGTGTGCTAATTAACCCTGCACTATGAGTCAGTTTGAACTAAAACATTATGGTACTAGAAACTATGTGTATTGATCCTTTTTTATTCATTTTGACAAAGTGCATACTTTAAAGTGTGCATATACTATCTGGAATGAGAAATAAAACTGATCTGTTTCTGCATTTTTGCAAGTTTACTAAAGAAGTTTCAGTAGTAAAACATCCATAGATAAGAAAAGGTCAAATGTGAATACCTTGATTTTTTCATCCTAAAAAGTTCACTAAATCACATCACATTTTTAATTTTTCTTGCTGAATCAGTTTATTTGCTTATAACAATTTGAATTTCAGACTCAAAAATATTTAATTTTCCACACTCCGGCTAACATCATCTGTAATTCTTCAGGTTGTGGCTCACTAAAATCAACAATGGATTTTAAAGCTTCATAGAAATAACTCAGAAAATTAGAAACTTCAGATCAGAAGACTGGAACTGTACCTCTCTGGAAGTGGATATGCCAAAAAAATACAGTGAATGTTATGAGAGTGAATGTATTTTTTTAATTACAGGCAAGGAAGTAAATGTACTTAACACTTTTAACTTTAAGAAAGGACAGAGATATCAGATTGCTGTCTTGAAAAATAAATTTTAAGCATGCCAAAATTAAAAAATACACAAGGCATTTCAATTTCTAGTTGAAATCAATAGGTTTAGTGTTCATCGTTTGCTTGTGTAAGTGAAATGAGGTACACAGCAAAGGCTGTAAATCTAGCAATCCATACAATTTTTAACAAAGAATATGAAGTGCATGATATCAGAAATGATCAAGACAGAGACAAATTATTAACAGACATTGATTTGATAGTGTACAAAGTACCTAATCCTTAAGCATTAGTACTTTAGAGTATGTAGCCAAAAAACATAAATGAAGAGCTGGAAGTCTATAGATTAAAGGCTGGAAGTGAAAAAGATGGCAAAAAAAAAATGGCACAGTTATAAAAATAAAAACAAAGATGTTAATGACCATGTAGTGTAAAAGATGGCCTCTGGAGATAAATGAATAGACAACATACTTCATTTAATGTAAATAATGTGACTACAAACACAGAAAAGTGATTTTCAAAGCATGTAATACAATTTTTAAGCTTTGTTGTGTTTCAATTATTTTTTCAAGAGGCTGGCAAAAATCAGTGTAAAGTATCTGATGCCCACATATATTAAGGGTGAAAGTGGAATAAAGTAGAAATGTTTGTGGTGACATTTAAGGATCAGTGAGATAGGACATATTGCACACAGTGCTAACACTGTTAGCACTGCTGCAAGTGACAAATGTAAAATATCTATTACAGGTATGATTGTGATGTTAAACTTGATTCAGGGTCTGAAAGCAATATATAGACTGAATTTATATTTAATGCATTAAATAATTCTTTTTTACTCAAATGATTTTTATTTTGATGAAATAACACAATAATTTAATACATTCATTACATTCGATAACTATTTACAATATTTACATTCAGCCTGACAAAAATGATTCAGATAAAACATTTGTAGTTAAATAATAAGCTAATATATAAACTATGATAGTTAGGAAGAGTTTGGTTCCATCTGTAGGGTATCAATCAAATTCAAAATGTTCCTCCATGGACTATTAACCAATGGCTTAGGAAAAGTTCTTAACTCTTTAGTTCTTTTCTCCATTAGTATGCATTTCTTCAGTGATGATAGGAATTCCTCCATTGTGGGTGCAACATTAGAGTTCCATCTTCTAGTTATACATTTTCTGGCTATTGCTAACATTGTCCACAACAAATACAGGTCATCTTTCTTCATATTATTACTATTAACAACATTCAACAAAATTAAATACTTTGTCAAAACAAATATATCAGTATAGATAGCTTGAAGAAATTTGGTAATCTCATTCCAGTATGGTTTAATATTAGTACAGTCATAAAAATATGAGACCAGTCAGCATTAGTTCATAGGTTCATAGGTTCATACTAGGCTATCTGCCCGAGGGCATTTATAAGCCTAGCCCATTGTTTTGTGGCTTACGCCACCCCTTTAGTATGGGGAACTATACCCATTATTTTGCTGTGCCTCTGTCGAGCAGTGACACTGAGGTAATTCCTGGGGTATATCTGCGATCTCCCATCCATTGGTCAAGATTTCTCTTGAACAAGGCCAGCGAGGTGCTCTGCCTCACATGTACCGGGATTTTGTTCCACAGCATAGGGAGTCTTTGGGTGATGAATCTATCCCTCCAGCACGTCCTATTAATAGCCGTGTCGAGGTTTAAGTCTCCGCCCTTGTGGCTCTGATGGATCTAGATTTTTGAGGTGAAGCATATTCATCAAATCTGGGTTTGACATGGCCTTGTATGTTAGGCAAAGGTCACCTCTGAGCAAGCGTGCGACTGAATAGAGCTGGAGTTCTTTCAGTCAGGCAGCATAGGACAGATTTTTGAGACCCTTTATCCTTTTGGTGAGGAACTTTTGTGGCCTCTCCAGCTGCTGCAAGTGTCGGGTCAGATACATTCCGAATGGGGCATTGTACTCAATCATTGGTCTGATGAGTGATGAGTAAAGGGAGACTATGACCTCCCTTGATCTAGATGAGAATCCCTTCATGATAAGGTGGGCAATGTAGAAGGACTTCCTAACTACTTTAGCTACATGGGTGTCGAATGACAGACTACTATCAACCTGGGTCCCCAGGTCCCTGATAACTTCTTCTGTGCTCAGTGGATTGCCACCTATTTGGTAGCTAGGGGTAACCTTGTTTTTCCCGAAGGGTATGACTATGCATTTTTGGCATTTAACTTTAGGCGTGGCTCTGGCACCAGTTATCCGTTTCTGTGAGACCCTTCTGAAGGATATCTGTGTCAGATGTGTTTTCTACTATGGCCCAGTTTGCAGTCATCTGCAAACTTTGTCAGCCATAACCCTCCTGTGTTTGCTTGTACTTCGGAAAAGTAGATGCCAAACAAGAGTGGGCCCAGGACTGAGCCCTGTGGGACACCACTTGTGACAGGCTTTGAGTCTGACATGGCGCCAGCAACTCTGACCCTGTGGGTTCTGTCACTCAGCCAGTTTGCAACCCATCTTGTGATGTATGGGTTAACATTTAAGCTGATGAGTTTTTCAATGATACCCGAGTGGGGTATTGTATCGAAGGCCTTAGCCAGATCGAGGTAGGCTGTATGGACTGCCTTTCCCTCATCAATGGCTTTGGTGACTGTTTCGAAAAAGTCAACCAAGTTTAAAAGCCATGATCTGCCTTTGACAAAGCCAAACTGGGTTGGATCCAAAGTCTGCAAATTCCCTATGTCTTTATTTATGAGGTCCATTATGATCCTCTCCATGGCTTTGCAGATAAGGCTTGTCAAGCTAATGGGCCGGTAATTTCCAGGGTCTGTGGAGGCACCGCCTTTGTGAAGTGGGACCACAGTTGCAGTGCGCCACTCCCTGGGTACGTATCCAGAGGTAAGACTTTGATTAAACAGCTGTCCTAGCTGTGGGTTTAATTCCTCATTGAGTTCGTGGAGCACACAGCCGGGGACACCATCGGGTCCCATGGATGCTGTGTTTTGTGCTTTGGAGAGAGCAGTTCTCACTTGGGCGCTGGAGATGTTTGGGGGGCTGCACTCATTTGGTATAGATATCTCTCCTTTTGGGGGAGGGGAGAAGTTTGCACTGAACCTGTCAGCCAGTATGTTGGCAATGTCTGTAGGATCAGTAATCTTCACATCATTTTGAACTAGTTCTGAGCATATCTGGGAGTTTCCTCCTAGGTTTCTAACATAGCTAAAGAAGGCCTTATGATTGTCTTTTGAGTCTTTAGCTATTTTTCTCTCGAAATTTGCTTTGGATGATTTTATGAGAGCTCTTAGTTTTTACTTATAGTGATCAATGGTGTCTTACCTTTTAAGGATTTTGCTCTATCTTGTAGTAGCTTCCTCCTTTTGTTGTAGAGTTTGTTTATGGCTGGGGTCCACCAGACTGGACGCTTGCCTTTGGTACAAAGAGTCTTTGTTTTGCTTGGGATTGCCTTATCCATGCAGTCCTGCAGGTGCTGGTAGAAGGCGTTTGTAAGTGATTCAGCGGCTTGAGTATTGTTTTCCGCCTCGGGGCCTGAAAGGAGACCACACTAGTCTTTAGAAGTGTGAAGTCGGCTTTTGAGAAGTTCTTTACTGTGGTCTTTTTTATTTCAGGTGGGGGTGGGATAAGGACCTCCAGCGAGATTAGTTTGTGATCTGATCTCACCAGTGAGGGGTATACTTCGGTGTTGAACATTGTGCTCCCATGTTCGTGATGATGAGATCAAGTATGTTATCTCCTCTTGTGGGGATGGTGACTTGTTGTTCCATGGCATTTGAGTTTATGAATTCCAGGAACTTTTGGGCTAGGGTGTTTGGGCTTGAGTAGTGTTCCCAGTCTATATTAGGGTAATTGAAGTCACCTAGTATGATGGTGTTTGGTGATACATTTATCCCCTCTAGTGTTTTCAGGAAGGCCATGTGAGTTTCCTGAGTTTGTGAGGGTGGCCTGTAACATGCTACAATTTGCAGAGCTGTCTTGCCTATGGTTAATTGCACCTGGATGGTCTCCGATGCATCGTGCGTTGCCACCAGTCTTGAGGTGTGGGTGTCCTTGATGAATATGGATACCCCCCCTCCTTTCTTGGTATTGTCCGGATTTTGGGGCCGGAACGCATGATATGAGATAAAACCTGATAGCGCTGGGCTGCTCGCAGGAGCCTTGAACCAGGTTTCTGTCACAGCACAGACATCGATGTTCTCCATACTGAGAAGGGCCTCGAGTGCGTGCATTTTGAGATTTAGACTTCTGGCATTGAGCAGCATTACCCTTAGTTTTTTTCCTTTTTTGTGTTCTAGGGTGGTAGGTTTAGAATTTGAGCCTTGCCTAAAAAAGGCACTATGGGGGTGGCAAGAGCCTTTGCCAATATCCGGAATCCCAGGGGTGACAGGTGCAAGCCGTCCCTTGCGAAGCAGCCTGGCTTGTCCAGCATGTCATCCCAGGCAGACAGATACTGGATCCCCTTTGAATGACACCAGTGTTTAAGCCAATTGTTAAAGCTGATCATCTTATCTCTGTATTGTGGCATCATTCTTGGTGAAGGTAGGATACTGCTCAAGGTCAGGGTCATACCTGCCTGGGCTACATAATCAGAGAGCTCCTCAATGTCTCTTTTCATGTAGTCCAAGGAGGTACGTCTCAGGTCGTTTACACCAGCGTGGACAATGACTGAGTCATATTTGTACCTGCTGTTGAGAGACCTGAGTGCTTGCGTTATGTGGCAGATTCTAGCGCCCGACAGGCAGCTTACTGTGACCTTCTCCTTACTCAGTCTGGTGAGCGGGACATCAGTGTGTCTGACTATGGAGTCACCAATGACTAGTGTGTCTGGCATTGTGTTTGGCCTTAAGGGCTGTGACTGTTTGACACTCTGACTGTGAGGTCTATGTGTTGCGGTGTTGTGTTCTGAGGTGGTGGTTGTTTGGGTGTCTGCTTTGGTGGCCTCTGCTGTTTTGGTAGATTTTTGATCAGAGCCTCCGAGTATGTCTTTGTGTGTTTATGTGTATGATTTGAGGTTCTAATGGTACTATGTGAGACTGGGTCTATAGTGTGTGTGGTAACCTTCTCCTCCTGACTGGTCTTGCCAGTCCTATGTTGAGAGAGCTCAGCCTCCAGTTTGGCCGTATAGTTGCATCTCTCACATGTATTTGTGTTTTGTGGGAGGAGGAAAGGGTTGTCTGTGTACATGAGGCAATTGAAACATTGCCTCAATATTCCCAGGTTCACCAGCTGAGCAGGAGAGGACACTAGCAACTGATCCTCGACATGCTAGAAGGGTAGACGAAAAACTTTAAAAAGATTCCGGGGACGTGGGTGACCGAGAAATGGGGGGTTGCCTTTTTGGGGTACTATCTATGACAAGAGTGCCGTATCAAGGTAATAAGTACTGTAGGAGCAAGTGCTAGGTTTAATAGATAGAGAATAGTCTACTTGGAGTCAAGTAGAGTTGATCTTTTTAGTTATAGGATACGCTGATTTGATCAGTAGTATAGTTCGAGGAAGGTAGTTTTAAGGGAAAATTTGAAGAGTGGACTTTAGGTAGCCCGAATAGTTTAAACCTGCTTAACCGGCACTGCCCTAGTGTGCAACAGTGGCAGCTCCGCGCTAAATCGCTCTAAATCACGCTAACGCGCGTTTTATACCAGGGGGCTGGAAAAAGCTAGAAACTGGCCCAAAACGACCAATAAACTACTAGTTACTGGCTGAAACCTCACAAAACTGGACAAAGGCAGCTCAATGCTTCCCACTCCCACTGGTAAGCAAGGTAGCTTCCCTTCCCCCAAATAAGGCAAGGAAACAGTACACAGGAACTACAACCAAAGCCCAGGAATCAGCAACTCTGAAACTGGACTAAACTAGTAAAGCAGGAAAGCAAGGTAGCTTCCCTTCCCCCAAATAAGGCAAGGAAACAGTACACAGGAACTACAACCAAAGCCCAGGAATCAGCAACTCTGAAACTGGACTAAACTAGTAAAGCAGGAAAAACAAGAGATATTTTTTCTTTTTTTCTTTTTTTTCACAAAACAGGCAGAAACAGGTACAGCAAACACTTATAAATGCTATGAATCAGCTACTACAGCATACACAGAAGAATTTGCTACAAATACAGTCAAATAGTAACAAACAAGGATTCCAAGTGCAATATTAAGTTAAATGCAGTAAAAACAGCTTCAATGTAACAGAAAGGCAGGCGAAATACAGTTGCTCGGTATTCAGATGTGGAAAGCAACAAAAAATATACTTAGTATCAAGAAAAGTCGCTTATTCAGCTCTCTGCAGCCTGGATTACTCTGCTGGCCCACGTGGAGTCTGTGCTGAGTAGGTACAAGCTGAAAGTTTTATACCAGGGGGCTGGAAAAAGCTAGAAACTGGCCCAAAACGACCAATAAACTACTAGTTACTGGCTGAAACCTCACAAAACTGGACAAAAGGCAGCTCAATGCTTCCCATTCCCACTGGTAAGCAAGGTAGCTTCCCTTCCCCCAAATAAGGCAAGGAAACAGTACACAGGAACTACAACCAAAGCCCAGGAATCAGCAACTCTGAAACTGGACTAAACTAGTAAAGCAGGAAAGCAAGGTAGCTTCCCTTCCCCCAAATAAGGCAAGGAAACAGTACACAGGAACTACAACCAAAGCCCAGGAATCAGCAACTCTGAAACTGGACTAAACTAGTAAAGCAGGAAAAACAAGAGATATTTTTTCTTTTTTTTTTCTTTTTTTTTCACAAAACAGGCAGAAACAGGTACAGCAAACACTTATAAATGCTATGAATCAGCTACTACAGCTTACACAGAAGAATTTGCTACAAATACAGTCAAATAGTAACAAACAAGGATTCCAAGTGCAATATTAAGTTAAATGCAGTAAAAACAGCTTCAATGTAACAGAAAGGCAGGCGAAATACAGTTGCTAGGTATTCAGATGTGGAAAGCAACAAAAAATATACTTAGTATTAGTGGACATATGACATCTCCAACATAACTTGCTGTTTGAAGGGTTCATTTTTGAGAGTTTCTCAGGTGTCAAAAAGGATTTGTGTAGAAATTTCCAATGAAATATCCTCCAGAATTGTGAATAAGAAGTTAGTTTTACTGAAAATAAAATGTTTGTTTTATCTTCCATTGATAATGATACTTGAAACCCTTTAGTTGGGTATTGCCAGTAAGAATCTTTAGGAGCTGTCTTATAGACAATTAAAGTGTTATATAGATGTGATAATTCATTCTTAACATTGATATTATTATATATAATTCCAAAAATCCAGTTTATAATTTTTGGTACAGTTTTGAAGGATGAGTTATGTATTATTCTACACAGATCCTTAGTGTATGCTGTGACACTTTGAAGAACCAACCAGTCATTAGGGGATAGGCCATAGGTTGACAATATACTTTGTGTTCAAAGCTTGTTGGTTTCAATACATTGCAACCAACAAAATAGGTTACTGTTTTCCCATAAACAAAAAATCTCTCTAAGTGTTTTATCAGGGAAATCTCTTGTAATAGTAAATGCTATTAAAATATATATGCCACAGTTTTCTATCTAGATTTGTGTTAATGAATTTTCTAAACAGATCAAAAATATTGTTTATTAGTGTTGTTTAGTTAATTTTGTTGCACTATACTGTAAATTTAAACTTAAATAGTGCCATATCTTATCTTTGTCAGTTACCAAAGCATTTTTTGATAAATAATTTTCATTCATTAGTATAATGGAGTGTAACTGTTTCCAGTTGAAAGAGTATCTAGGATATATCCAATTCATTATTATTTTAAATATAGATGCCTTTATATATGTTTCAATCTCTAGCAATTTTACCCTCCCCCCGTGTTCCCATTTTCTGATATGATGAGAATACGCCACTCTATTTCTTTTGGGGTACCATAGGAATTTCATCAGAGTTGAAGTGAGTTCTTTAAGGATTTTCTTTCCTGGTAAAAGTATAAGGGTTTGTGCTATATAGAAAATTTTAGGTAAAAAAAAAAAACATTTTTATCAGTTGTAACCTATAATCAAATGTTATAAACAAATTATTCCATGTGCGTATTAATGTCTTGATTAAGTCTATGGCTTTGGCATAGTTAAGCTGTAAGGTTTCCTCTATATTCTTACCTAGGACTATTCCTAAATAGTCTATAGAGTTGAAACTTGGTTTCCAATAATATGATTAACTGGAACCTGTATGTCCTTTTTTTATTTAAAAATAAATATTTTGATTTAGATTTGTTGAAGAAGAGTCCTGAGATTTTTTAGAAATTTGTTATTACTATATCCACTTCACCTAACACTTCCTTAGAGTTAGGTAAGGTAAGTAGGACATCATCAGCAAATATCATTATTTTAGATAAATACTGGTCATATATATTTATACCTCTTATCTTTGGGTTATTACATGTTAAAATGGCAAGAATTTCTATGGTCAGAGCAAATAGGATAGGGGACATGGGACATCCTTGTCTAGTACCTCCAGTGATTTGGATTGCTTTGGAAGTAAAGGGACCTAATTTGACATATGCTAGATTATTTTCATATATTTTCTTTATCATTGTTATAAAAAAGGGGGGAAATCAAATAACTGCAAGACTTTAAATAAATAACCCCAATTTAAGGAGTCAAAGACCTTTTCAATATCTAGACCTATTATCAATGCTTCATGGTTTCCTCTATTGAGGTAATCTATCACTGTTAATACTCTTTTAATACTATCCTTTGTATGCCTGTTATGTAAGAAACCAGTTTGGTCTTCATTTATTATTTTAGATATGGGTATTTTCAATCTATTGACCATAACTCACATAAATAGTTTATAATCATTATTTAACAAAGAAATTGGTCTATATGAGTTGCAATGATTAGGGTCCTTATTCTCTTTTAATATAGTGGAAATTAGATAATATCTCCAAGAAGGAGGAATATTTGCTAATGTTTGAACTTCAAGAAAGGTTTTATGTAGGAGAGAGATTATAGAAGAAGGGAACAATCCACAAATGTTGATAATTAAGCCATCTATTCCAGGTGCTTTATTAGATTTACTTCTTTTAATCCCATCTATAATTTCCTTTTGAGAAATAGGTTTTTGTAGATCTAACTTAAGTTCTTCTGGAATTCTTGTTATGTTGGTAACTATATTCTCTAACTTCTCACATTCATTTGTACTTATTTTATCCTTATGATGCTCTACATAATGATAATTAAAAGCCTCCAGAATGCCCCCTATGTCTGAGACTTTTTTCCTTTTCCCTTCATGAATGATACTATCAATGATATTCATTTTTGATTGTATTTTAACTTTCATAGATACCTTATGAAGATGCTTAGGAGAGGTAGCATAAGGATTTAATTTCAGTTTTTTCATAGCTAAATTAGTTTTATGGGATAATATTTCATTGTATTTCTTATTTACTTCTTCTATTTTCTTCTTATCTGTAGCAATTAAGTTCTTATTAGATTTAAGAGATAATATTTGATTTTGGAGTTGCTGTAACTCGGGAGTCCCATTCTTTAATTTTATTTTTGTACCAGCTAATGGCTTTACCATATAGATATGCCTTAAGAGATTCCCAAACCATAATTCTGTTTGCTTCAGGTTTATAATTAATCTCTTAGAAAAACTGAAGTTCAGAAGCTATCCAAGATTTAAAGTCTTTAATTTTTGTGATATATGAAGGAATCCTTGCAGTGATAACTAATTGACTGAATTCCAAGTGTACTGTTAACAACAGGGAATTATGATCTGAAAAGGGAAAGGGTTGTATTGAAAAGTCCAAGATTTTAGAATAAAGATCTTGTGAGATATAAATTTTATCTATTCTAGTTTGGTTACGATGTCTATAGTCTTGGCGTGAGAATAGTAAAGAATTTGGTTCCAAAGCATTAAAGGTGTCTTTTAATTTAAACATTTCTGTCCATTTTTTTAACTGTTTGACTGAGGATGATAGTCTAGGAAATTTCCTATTGGTACTTTCTGTAATATCTGTGATACAGCTGAAATCACCTCCTAGTATAATATTACCTTTAGAAGTATTTGTAATAAAGTCTAAGTGTTTCTTAGCTAGTCCATCCCCCATACCAGGAAACCAGTATAAGTTAAGCAGAGTCCAAATTCTATTGTTAAACTTAAGTATAACTAAGGCCATGAGTCCATCATTATCTACATGTTTGTAAATAATTTGGGGATTTAAGAACGTCTTTTTCAATAGAATTGTTACTCCTCTGGTCTTATTTTTATAAGAAGATTGAGCAAGTATTGTGTATTACTTAGGGTCCCACATAAATGTGTAATTTATTTTAAAGTGTGTCTCTTGGAAAAAAACTACTTGAGCCTTGTTTAGTTTAAGATACCTTAGTAGATTAGCTCTCTTATATGGGTTGTTTAAGCCATTAGTATTTAAAGATATCAAAGTTAAATCCATATCAGAATTCTTTAAATATAACAAATAATAAAGGAACTTGTATTAATAGAATCCTGTATATATAATACATTTCCTGAATAGACAACAGAATATCAGTTGTTGTATTTCTATTTATCTCAATCCAAATAACTTCCCCCATGAAAGATAAAAGTAAAACAATTTTTTCAGGCATTTAAAAACTAGAAAAACAATTACATAACAAGAAATTAGCAAATTCCACTCTGATATAAACTTTAATACACCCTATGCATGGAATGAGATACATTCCTAGTCTAGCAAACAAAACTAAATTTGCTAGATTACCTATCCCAACTATCAACATTTGTCAGTTCGAGCCCATGAAAACAAAGTAAAAATTGGAGAATATTTTATAAATTAAGAGAAAAATAGTAGTGATAAACAACTAATCAGATATTGATTCCAGTTAGGTTTTAGAGATAAGTTACATGGATTATTATTAGAAGCATTAAACATTTATAAAGTAATTATTCACTAAGTAAGTAAGAGACATATTAGGATATATATACTCTGAATTTAGTACTTAATAGACTAATGAAACATTAGCTTTATTAATAATCTAAATGATTACCCAAAATACCTAAGCATGTCATCTGTATTAGTTCTAATAAAACCTTCAAAATGGCAGAACAAATCAAAGAATCACTTAGCATTTATATTTACTTGCCCTATGAATAAATCTTATCATGACAAAACTCCCACTAAATAAAAACTTCACAAGAAATGGGTGTTAGCACATAGTGAGTGCCTGTCATTCCCAAAAGATGTTAACACAGATTCTTAGAAATATTCCATAAGACATATTTGTTCTTAATTAACTCCTAAACTTTTGGAATAGCAGATGTTTAAGTGACTGAATAAAATCAATAATAATTAACTGGCATCAGTTAATATGACAAAAATTTGTAAAAAAAAAACCTTATTTATATAAAACTTATTATGGATAACAGGTCTTAAAAGTGAATGACTCAAAGACAGAATTAAGACAGAGATAGCTGTAAATATCTACCATAGTAATAGGGCAATACTGAAACTCATAACTTGTTTGTTGTGTTATCACAAGTCATAGATATTACTGAGCTCTTTCCCTGTCATAAAGTGCTAATATATTAAAACCATGACTTTATAATATCTGAAAACATGCCTTCTGAAAGATAAATAATATCTAAGATACAATAAGAAAATGAACATATTAAATGCAAAGTAATTATAGTTCAATCAAAATTATTCACACATATATTTGCTAGGATTTAGTATGGTGTTTGAGTATCCTTACAGTTATTACCATTAGTCATAAGCATTTCCTGTAAATGTATAAGCCTATACTAAACACTTGCTAACTGGATAGGAAAGTTATTTATAAAGATCTATTTATAAAAAAATCCAGTATATTCACTAGAAATAGTGGCTATAATTTACAAGAAAAAAATAACTTTTCTGTATATATTCGATCACAAAATATAGTCACTATTATAAAAGTGAACCATGAATATGTTTGCAGACAGTGTAGCTGATAGTTCTTGTAAAATAAGCCTACTATGCTATATTATACCATGACCCCCCATTAATATTGCAAAACGTGCCCACTGATTGGTCAGCGTGCATGTTGTAAATCGACTTATACTAATGGAAAAAGGTCCGGTCACCCAGACTTTTTCCATTAGTATGTCTTTTTTAAAACACTGTATCGCTATGTTAAAGGAGTTTAACATAGCGAGACAGGTTTAAAAAAAGCAACGGAGAAGCTCCATTGCTTTTTTTAAAGCTGTCTTGCTATGTTAAACTCCTTTAACATAGCGAGACAGTGTGTAAAAAGCAACGGAGATCTTGTTTTCTCCTTTGCTTTTTTTTAAACCTGTCTCGCTATGTTAAATGGGTTTAAAGTAAGCTTTTTTTAAAGCTGTCTCGCTATGTTAAACCCATTTAACATAGCAAAACAGTAAAAAGCAATGGAGATCTTGCTTTCTCCATAGCTTGTGCCCACAGCTCTGATGTACTGCGTAGGCATACGCATGCGCAGTACATTAGAACTGCCGCAGAATACCAGACAGCTGCGGAAGGGCAGCAAGGAGACATTATACAATGCCATTATTTAAGAAAAGTAATTATTTTTTTTCTTAAATAATGTCATTGTATAATAGCAATAACCCACTTCGCCCTCATGACCAAACCACGCCAACCGTGGGTAAATCCAGCATTACCCACACCCAGGCGTGGGTTATTGCTATATTAACCAATCACAGACTTGACATTCACATTTAGGCTTGCATATACACATTAGATGTAATATAATCTCATCTGCATGAATAGAATGCGTGATGTCACGAGCTAAGTAAGAAAGCTTCACTTCTTAAATTTCAAACTGACATTTTCCCGCCCAGCACACTACATACTACAGTTTTCTGACCTCACTTTAACTATATCACAAAGTCTGTTTATTTACAGTAACAAATGCAAAGTTTAACTGTCAAATACTTCTAAACAGTAAAATAACATTAAATACACAAGAAATCACCTCCGGACATCACAAACCATACAACACACATAAAAAAAAAACAGTTTCATACAGCTTTTCCCATAACTAAATTCTATATAACTGGCAAATTTAGAACATCCAAACACAGTAAATTAAAAGCATTCTTAAAACAAAAAAAAAAAAAAAAAAACACACCTCTCCCATTACATAAAAACATTCAGATCCCAGGAAAAGCTTCTAATTAATAGGCAGAACAGTCCAAAAATTCATGTCATCATTCTTATTTTAAATATAAAGTCATTTTCTGAAACAAACACTTACCAGGAACACCAAGCACAATCTGTATCACAGAGACACTCAGACAGCTATGGACATCTAGCAATAAACCACTGCTGCTAAGTAGATATACAAGAGATACATACTGCTAAAGATACAGGAACCATAGTGTTTCTGCCAAATTCAAGTTGACTAGAGCAAGTCCGTTGCCAATGAGAAGGAAAACAGTACTTTAACGTTAAACTCAACAGGAAACATAACTTGTAACCATTTAAAAACCTTGTGCCATAAAACATACAAGCATATAATTGTCAGAGAGACCCAATTTATGTCAAAAGCAAGGCAAACAGCTTTTTGTGCACACAGGTACCAATATTTATTCTGAAACAATCAGAAGTTATAAATATTAAAGAAACTAGTTAGTATATACTAAATCATAGATATGCCCCGTTGTCCCATGTATCCAAAACAGTTTTGATAAATTAATCTAAGCAGCGACTATGCCTGTGTAATAACTCAGAAAAGCATTTTGCAGGGCAAAGGGCTATATATTATTTGAAATAAAGCATGTCATCTTAAGGTCATAAAAGCAAAGATAGCTTACTGTTCAATTATATCACTCAATAAACCAGTAATATTATACTAATGTACTAAAAAACAAACAGTTATTTAATTTGTATATGAACAAAAGAGTATAGAAATAAAAAAAGCAAAAAGAGAAAGAAAAACAATACAAAAAATATTGTTATGACATACCTAACTTGAAAAATTATCAAGTATAAAACAAATTAAAGTCCAGTTGCAGTAGATGCTTTGAGAGATTTAGTGAGAACAGCAATCTTTGACTCAGTTTTTTGTTTTTTTCTTTTTAACATCAGTCCAAGATTATTTATCAGTAACTTTCTTCAGAGATGCAGATGCCCATTCCATATCTTCAGGTAAGGAAATAATGTTATTCTTTTTAATAAAGGCAGTGGCTTCCTCTAGGGCATTAAATGATCTCATGTCATTCTGATATAGGATTTTTATTCTGGCAGGAAAGACAAGCTGAGTTTTGATGTTATTCTACTTTAGCAGTTTTATTAATGGCCAAGCTTTTTTCCTCTGTTCCAAAACCCTGGTAGAATAGTCATTGTTGTTGTTTGTCTTTCGGCTTTTCCCGGTTAGGGGTCGCCACAGCGGAACTCCGGTCTGCTAATGATTGCAGTTAGTTTTTATGGTGTCGAGTTGCCAGCCCAACACCAAACTTTCAACGAAGGCACGCCCATTCAACGCATGTCTTTTGAATGCCCACTCGACCGCGAGGAGGACATGCAAACTCCACACAAAAGACACTCCCAACACAAGCCGAGAATCGAACAGGAGAACCTCTTGCTGTGAGGCAACAACACTACCGCTGCACCACCGCGTCTAAATGGTAGAATAGTCATTATCAAACCTAATTGGGTTGTGTTGTGACTACATTTTAATGGACTTTTCCTCCAGGCAGATTTTAGGACCAACTCCTTGTCCAAATAAGATAGAAACTTTATGACTGTTGATTTGGCTTTCCTAAAGCTCTATGAGCCCTTTCAATACCAAAGGCCAAACCCTCCTTTAAATCCAAAATCTCTGGAGTCCAGGTATTCAGGAAATACATATCTTCTCCTTCAGCTCTCTCAGAGATGCCAAAAATCCTTATATTTGACCTTCTCTCCCTGTTTTTCAGGTCATCCACTTTATTGAGAAGCCAAGTGTTTTGTTTGATGAGGAAATCTTTCTGGCTTTCTTCTTCCTTCAGTCTTTCACCAAGATCATTCAGGGATGCTTCTAAGTGTGTTATTCTGGATTGATGCTCCTGTATAGGTTTCTTGAGAGAATCTGTTTGTTTCTGACAATTTTCTTTGAGGTTTTGTAAATTATCCTTAAAATCATCCATTTTAGTGAGAGTACTTGTAGAGCAGATGTCACAAGCTGCATTTCTTTTTTTTAAAGCCATGTCAGAATGAGAAGTCTTCGAAGTGCTCATCTCCACAAATGATATATTCTCCTTTATAATTTGAAAGGAAAAAACTTTCCTAAGTTCACCAAAGTTACTAATAATATAGTTTATACTTTCATCTATCAATTCTTAGCATTTTCCTAAAATAAAATAAGTCATTTCCTGTTTTTTATACTAGTTTCATGGAGCTCAGAAAAACTGCTGCTATCAGCTGGCCAATTGGCTCTGCCCCAATGCATTAAATAATTCTTACAATCTGTACATGTCTCTGCACATGATTTGGACATACCCAGGACACAAAGTAAAGTCTATGGGAGAGATTTAGCTGGACTTTGATTACAAATGCAAGAACCACAGATGATACTGTCCTTGGAAAATCTGGTAAAGCAACCAACATTTCTGGGACACAATAATTATGACGCACATGATATAATTAAAAGATTTTATGCCATAGAGTTATTGAGTAATGTTGAGACTGAAGTGAAACCCAAATTCTGAGCAATGTATCTGGTATTAATTACAATAAATAGGATACTTCATACTTTCATGCAGCAAAACTGAATGTGTTTGTCAACGTGTTGCTACATCAAATGTTCAGGAACAGTGTGCCTGAACAGGCACACCATTTAATATTAAAGTTGATGCAAATGCAAGATGCAGTAAAAAACTTCTGTCATAAATGTTTTACTATAAGTTAATATGCAGAATTTTCAAAGTGCTGGATGTATGTTACAAAGTATTCATATCATTTGTAGAAGTATTCTTATTTGTTTCAATGCCTGGGTTGAAGTCAAGGAGAATATTTTCTCTGAGGCAGTATATGCTCAGGGTTAGAACTGAGCAGGAAGTAAAGCACATGTTAGAGAAGTCATAGTTAAGCAAACAACTGAATGAATGGGTAAACAGCACTATAACAGTCATGAAGCAGGCCAAATTGAGAATATGTATACTTCCTCAAGACTTAAACAGATAATTGAGGATGTAGTTACAAAAATGCTGAGTTCTTTTCTGTTCTGTGATAATCAAGAGCTTTGGTAATTTTATATATATACAATGCTGGTATTGAACAGCCTACTCCAGTACAATCTGAGCAATAAAATGACAATTTTGCCAAAACTTTAATAACAAATAAGTTAGTTAGTCTGGCACAATATAGACAGCAATACACAGGTCACATCATTCTCTGTGGATGAAGAGCAGAGCATAGCAGCACAGTGTAGACAATGAACAGACCATACTGTCACACTGTGGGTAATGAATGGTCTATTCCAGCACAGATTGCACAGTAAGTAGTAAATATTCCAACACAAGGTAAACAATAGATAGTTAGTTCTAGCAAAATATAAATAATGTATAGCCCATTCACATGTAACATGAATACTGAACAGTCTATCCCAGTGCAATGTTGTGTTGGTAACAAACAGCCTATTGTAACGCAATATGGGTAACAGCCCATTCAAGTACTTTGCAGGTAAAAACAATCCATTGAAATACAATTTAAGTAAAAAAAAAACTGTTCCACTACAGCATAAGCAATAATAGCCAATCCATCAAGAGTGTCATTTACAGATATCTGGTCCCAGTACAATGGAGATAACAAGCAGCATATTCCAGATGAAAATGGCCAGTCCATAATTCAACACAGGCTTTATAACAAGCCCATGCAAGAAGAAGCTTGCTGATCAGTTTAGATGAGCAGAATATAGCTTAAGTGAATGCAATATAGTAAAAGTATCTGCATATTTGACTTAAGTAACTACTATCTCTTAAACCACAAAGCAAACTTTAAAACATAACAGTAACAGTGCGTTATATTTTTTGTTTTGTGGGTAATCTATTTCTTTTTTGTTTTTCAGTCATGAGAGTTATAACATGCAAAAAATGGAGAAATAAGCAGAGTATATGTGAGTCTGTCTTTAGTCACGCCTATGTATAGAGAACTGGGCAGACATAAATTAGGTGAGTATCATGGCATAGTTAATAAAACTGAGAACCAGACATGTCTTGAGTCCCAGTCCAAAACACCACAGTCTTTGTTCAGTATGGAGACTTTCATGAAAGTTGCATCATCAGACTACTTGTATGAAAAGGGCACTGAGCTGCATACCATATAATCGGCAAAGATAAAAAAGGGAAAATAATCAGGAAGGAGTAATGGTCAGGAGAGCTGTCTTCAACTTGATAATGTCTGACAGTTGGTATATAGTATTAAGGGTGTGAGCTGTAGCTCCTGTACAACAGGATTAGATTTCCTCAGCCCTTATTTGCTTACTAAGTAACCATGAAACTGGTAACCAATGTGGCAAAGAGAAAGAAATAGGGGGTCCTAAAGAAAAATAACAGCACTGGTAGAGTTTTTAATAGAATCTAGAAGAGACGTTGCCATTAATAAATGAATAATTAGTAGCGCATATAAAATATTGCATTATAACTATAAGAATCAGAGAAGGTTAGAAAGGATTTGGAAGATAGATTATATAAGAAATTAACAAGACACAATGGGAGGATATACGTATGTATGTCTCCCAAATATGCAACAAAATCTAGAAGATTTAGGATTTTTGCCTGTAAATGTTTACATAGATATTTTTATACCCCAAATAGAATACAGAGAATTTTTCCTAAGGTAGATAACAAATGTTGGAGGGAAGAAAGAGGTAGTTTGGAAAATATTTTCTGGGAGTGCGGTGGGTTGAGGGACTTTAAGGATTCCCTGCAGCATGCACTGTCAGATATGCAGGGTGGGTGGATTTGTTTGACAAGAGAGATGGTTTTTCTGAGCTATGATGCAGAATCAGAATTGCTGAGACATGGTAAGGCCTTGCTGTGTCTAATTATGGTGGCTGCCAGAAAAGCAATTACTAATAAATGGAAATCAAAATCTAAACCAACTATATTAGAAGTTGTGAATTTAGTAATAGAAACAACACAACTGGAACTGAGATCTTTAGAAAAAGGCAAAAGCAAACTACATAGGAAAAAATTGGAATTGTGGGAACAATACATACAGAGGAGGAATGAGGTTTAAAATAAGACAGGAGTTAAATGAGCTATGCAACGTCTGACTGAAAATGATTGGTTTGTAACTAGGAGTGTGTCAGTATGGTTTGTGATGTAAAATGCTTGCAACTAGGACTGTGTCTCTGTCGTTCATTTTCACTTATAAAAATGTATGATTGCTTATGTCATAAGTGATAGTTTAATAAAGATGTTTCTTGTTTAAAAAAGGGGGTAGGAATTTAATAATTTATGTAATGTTGCTTAGGCTATATGATATATAGCAATATATGTGAAGTATGATGTTAATGTTAATTTAATACAGTTTGATTACTTTTGTATAAATGTAAATTTGCCTATGTCACAAGTGATAATTCAATAAAGGTGTTGAAAAAATGAACATCTGGAAAAAAAAAACAAAGCAACAAAGAAGAAGTCAGGATCAGAATTCTCTTTGCTGTTTATTACCACAAGATTGAGTGTTTTCATCCAGTTAAAAAGGACTACATCAGAATAACATATCATAAAAAGAACAGCTCGTTTATACTTTTCAAACAGCCACTTAATAAAATGTATTAAAACCAAAACACCATTTTTTCAAATTTAAAAGTAATCAAGTCTGTATTTTGTGTTTGTGTTATTTTTGTATGCTGTTCTTTTAAATGTTTTGATTAGGTAATTGATCGTGTGCTGCATTCAGTGGAAAATCTATAGAAGGACCATGGCACATTTTGAAAGGAAAATTGTCTGAATGCAAAAAAAAAAAAAAAAAAAACAATATTGCAATGTTGAACATCATCATCTACACTTTTCCATAAGAACATGCTACTTAATTAAAATGAGAGATAAAAAATGTAAGAAATGGAAATGAGATTGAACTATGACTAATAAACTGGACTGACACAGTAAACTGTGAGACAGCAGCAGAATAAGTTTGAAGAAAACATATATAAAGGTAATGAACATAACAGGAAACCATTTTATAGATCTTTGTTGTGTTGCTAAGATTTAGAAGGAAGCCTTGGTATTACCAATTGTGAAATAAGTCTTCCATAGAGAATTATATAACCATTTATAACATGCATATTTGGAAAATGTATAATACTAGATTGCTTATCCTCTTTGATTTATTTATATCAACACATATTCACTGTCAAACTAACTTACATATAATTTAACAGCCTATTTGGAAGGCCTTGGATTTAGCTCTCTCTCTCTGTAGATACCATATATTGAGACCTAACAAAGGCTCTTGACAAGCACCTTACAAATATTTTGTGAGTGTACATGTTGAAAGAATTTAAATGGGTGTCTAATTCCATGGAGTAGCAAATGGTTAACTGGTAGAAGGTCTTAGTTAAAAACTAGAAATTAAGGTTTAGATCTTAAACCAAGCCTTGCCAAGGCCTTTGAAACCATTCCCCACTTTGGAATCATAGATAAACTTACTAAGCTGGGCATTAATCCCTACGTCACCCAATGGGTTGCTAACTGGCTTACTGATAGAACCCACACTGTAAAAGTAGCTGACTCCAAATCCAGCTCCAGACAAGTGACAAGTGGAGTACTGCTCTTGTTTGGCATCTACTTCTCTGAAGTACAGGCCAACACTAAGGGACTCTGGCTAACAAAGTTCACAGATGACTGCAAACTGGGAGCCATTACTGAATCCCCAAATGATGTGGATACTCTACAAAAGGGCCTTACAGAAACAGATGCTTGGTGCCAGAGCCATGGGCTCAAGCTCAGTACCAAGAAATGTATAGTTATCCCCTTTGGGAAAAAAACATGTACCCGTGAATTACCATATAGGTGGCAGTACACTAAACACTGAAAGTGTGATAAGAGACTTAGGGACACAGGTGGACAGTGGTCTCACCTTCGATAACCACATCGCCACAACAGTCAGGAAATCCTTCTATGTGGCACACCTCATCACTAAGGGCTTTTCATCCAGAAAAAGGAGGTCATTGTCCCACTGTACTCATCCCTCATTAGACCCATTATAGAATACAATGCCCCATTTGGTATGTACCTCTCAAGACATGTGCAACAACTGGAAAGGCGGCAAAAATACCTCACTAAAAGAATCACAGGCCTAAAGCAGATGCCCTATGCTGACCGCCTTAAAAAGCTCCAGCTATACTCTGTCACATATCGTTTACTCAGAGGCGATCTCTGCTTAACATACAAGGCCATGTCAAACCCAGAGCTGTTGGACATGCTACACTTAAAGAAATCCCAGTCCCTCAGAGCCACACACTCCAGGGATCTAAACCTTGTCATCACAATAAACAAAACATGCTGGAGGGATAGGTTCCTGACCCAGAGACTCACCTTGACGATTGGATGGGAGAAAGGAAATTCACCCCGGGGATCACGTCAGTTGTCCTGCTAGATAGGGTCCAGGGAAGTAAATAGTGTGGGAAGAAGTAGCCAGGGAATTGTTATGGCTAGGCTTGTATAGGCCCTAGGGCTGATAGCCTAGTACCAACCTATGAACCTATGAACCTATGAATCTATTCAGCAGTTCTTCAGAGATCAGCACTGAATCCCACTCCTTTTACTATATTTTTCTCATGTCTCTCTATGTCTATCAGAGTGGGACTGAGTAGGTTCCAAGATGATACAAGACTTGATACAGTTGTAAACAATATGGTGGATCACTATACATCACAACAACATTTTGGTCATCATTGATTAATATGGATTTTAATGAAAATAAGACCAAAATTATACACTTTGGAAAATCAAATTGTCATTATCCCTAGTCAGTAAAAATAATATATTGGAAGAAGTAGATATAAAAATCTAGAAATAAAGACTGGTTATGATTTTTTCTTTGGACCCAGTTTAACAGAAATTAAGAAATGTTACACTGATATATTCTTAAGACTATAAGCAGAAGGGATGCCGGAGGTTTGTTCCCAATTTATATTTCAGTGATAAGGCCAACAATAAAATATGCGGCATCTGTATGTGCTTATAGCCATCGTCAAATTAATAAGTTAGAGAAGATACATAGTTACTTTATGAGGTAAAAGAAGAGCATCAGAAAATAAAGTTACATGAGAAGACTAGAGGTACTGTCTCTATTTTCTTCCAAATACTAATTTTTTAAGGAGGGATGTTCATAGGTTCATAGGTAGGTACTAGGCTATCTGCCCGAGGGCATTTATAAGCCTAGCCAGAGTGTGTCAGCTTTCACCACCCCATTGATTAATTAACTGAACCTCTGTCAAGCAGAGCCAATGAAGTGATCCCAGGGGTGTATTTTCTGTTACCCATCCACTCTTCAAGGCTTCTCTTGAAGAGTGTTAGTGAGGGGCTCTGCCTAATGTAGTTAGGAATTTTGTTCCATAGCATGCGGAGTCTCTGTGACAGGAATCTATCCCTCCAGCATGTTCTATTTATTGTTGTGGTGAGGTTTAGCTCACTAGAGTGCGTGGTTTGCAGTGATTTGGATTACTTTAGGTGGAGCATGTCCATTAATTCTGAGTTGGACATGGCTTTGTAAGTCAGGCAGAGATCACCTCTGAGTAAGCGATATGCCACTAAGTACAGCCGGAGTTTTTTCAGTCGGGCTGCATAGAACAAATGTTTGAGGCCAGTAATCCTCTTGGTGAGGTGCTTTGGTGGTCTTTCAAGCTGTTGGAAGTGTTTTGGGAGGTACATCCCAAATGGGGCATTGTACTCTATGATGGGTCTGATGAGTGACAAGTAGAGGGGCACTATAACCTCTTTATTTCTAGATGTGAACCCCTTAGTAATTAGATGGGCCACATAGAAGGATTTCCTAACTACTTTGGCAATATGATTGTCAAAGGAGAGATTACTATCTACCTGGGTCCCCAGATCTCTTATTACCTCTTCTGTATTAAGGGGGCTGCTGCCTATGTGGTAATTCGTGGGTGTTTTGTTTTTCCCAAATGGGATGACTATGCATTTTTTGGCACTTAGCTTGAGGCCATGACTTTGACACCAGGTGTCTGTCTCAGTAAGGCCTTTTTGGAGGATGTCCGTGTCAGCTGGAGAGTTAATTATGGCTACAAGTTTGCAGTCATCGGCGAACTTGGTTAGCCATAGTCCTCCTGTGTTTGCCTGTACTTCTGAGAAATATATGCCAAACAGTAGGGGTCCCAGAACCGAGCCTTGCGGGACACCACTTGTGACTGGTTTAGAGTCAGACCTGGAGCCCGCTATTCTTACTGTGTGAGTTCTGTCTGTAAGCCAGTTGGCAACCCATCTTGTGACGTAGGGGTTTATGTTCAGGCTGGTGAATTTTTCTATAATACCTGAGTGAGGAATGGTGTCGAACTCCTTGGCAAGATCAAGGTAGGCTGTGTGAACCACCTTTCCCTCATCTATGGCCTTGGTAACTGTCTTGAAGAAGTCAACCAGGTTTAGTAGACATGATCTGCCCTTAACAAATTCGAACTGGGTCGGGTCAAGTGTTTGGAGGTTCCCAGTGTCTTTGTTAATGAGTTCCATGTTGATGCGCTCCATAGCCTTACAGACCAGGCTAGTCAGGCTTATGGGGCGATAGTTACCAGGGTCAGTTGTGGCCACTCCTTTGTGGAATGGAATAACCATTGCTGTGCGCCATTCTATGGGCACATAGCCTGGGGAGAGGCTGAGGTTGAACAGCGTGTTTAGGTGGGGGGTTAGTTCGTTCTGCAGTTCGTGCAAGACGCAGCCTGGGACACCATCTAGCCCCATTGATGCTGTGTTTTTGGCTTTTGAAAGGGCTGTTTTCACCTGTGCTTCTGTGATTTCCAGGACACTACACTTTTCCGGTATTGTTGTGGGCCCTTTTGAAGGTGAGAGGGAGGTGAAGTTTGCACTGAATCTATCTGCCAGTATGTTGGCAATATCAGTAGGTTCAATATATTTTCTGCTATTTTGCACTATCTCAGAGCATATCTGTGAGTTGCCACTTAGATTCTTGACATAGCTAAAGAAGGCCTTGTGGTTATCTTTTGAATCCTTGGCTATTTTTCTTTCGAAGTTAGCCTTGGATGACTTTATGAGGGACCTAAGTTTCTTACTGATACTGATTAGGGATGTCTTTCCTTCTTGGGATTTGCTTTTTTCTGAACTAGTTTCCTCCTTTTGTTGTATAACCTGTTGATGGCAGGGGTCCACCAGACTGGTTTCCTTCTCTTAGGGGGATGCGTCTTGGTTTTGCTAGGGATGGCATGATCCATGCATCCTTGTAGGTGCTCATAGAGTGCAATTGTAAAGGATTCTGCATCTTGGGCAGTGTTATCCTTTAGCGTGGGGGCTGTGAAACTTACCACTTCTGCCTTAAGTAAGGTGAAGTTTGCTTTATAAAAGTTTTTCACTGTGGTTTCCTTGGTTGGGGGTGGTGGTGGGGTGTGGACATCCAGGGTGATTAGTTTATGGTCAGATCTAACCAGTGACAGGTTGACCTCTGGTACAGAGCACCTGTCGCCCATGTTGATGACCAGGTCCAATATGTTGTGGCCTCTGGTAGGGAGTTTACCAGCTGATACAGGGCATTTGAGTTGATAAATTCCAGGAAGCGCTGAGCCTGGGGGTTTGTACTCAAGTAGTTTTCCCAGTTAATGGTAGGGTAATTGAAATCTCCCAACATCAGGGTGTTTGGTAGGACCTTCATGTTTTCCAGTGTCTCCATAAAGGTGGAGTGGTGGTCCTGGGTCATGGAGGATGATCTGTAGCAGGCCACAATTTGCATTGCAGATTTGTCCAATGTTAGTTGCACATGGATGATCTCAGAGGTATCATGCTGTGCCACTAACCTGGAGGTGTGGGTATCCTTGATGAATATGGATACACCCCTCCTTTTGTGTTTCGGTCCGTGTTTTGTAGCCAAAATGTGTGGTATGAGTTGTAGCCCAGTAGTGCTGGAGTGCTCTCTGGAGCCTTGAACCAGGTTTTAGTTACTGCACAGGTGTCGACGTTCTCCATACTTAGGAGTGCTTCGAGCACATGCACTTTGAGATTTAAACTCCTGGCGTTGAGTAGCATAACCCTCATTTTTTTACTTGTGCTGTTTACAGAAGTGGGTTTGAATTTTGAGCCTTGCCTAAAAAAGGCATCATGTGGGCAGCAAGAGCCTTGGCCAGTATTCGAAAGCCAAGGGGTGACAGGTGCAAGCCATCTCTTGCGAAGCAACGTGACTTGTCGAGCATGTCATCCCAAGCTGACAGACAGTGGATCCCCTTTGAATGACACCAGAAGCTTAGCCAATTGTTGAAATTGATCATTTTTTCTTTATACTGAGGTATCATTCTTGGTGAGGGCAGGATGCTACTCAGGGTCAGGGTCATACCCGCCTGGGCTACATGATCAGAGAGCTCTTCCATGTCTCTTTTCATGTAGTCCAGGGAGGTATGGCTCAGGTCATTCACACCAACGTGAACAATGACACCTGAGTGCTTGTGTTATGTGGCGGATTCTGACTCCCGACAGGCAGCTAACAGTAACCTTCTCCTTGTCCAGCCTAGTGAGTGGGACATCAGTGTGCCTGACTATTGAGTCACCTATTACTAGTGTGTTAGGTATGTTATTTCACCTTAAGGGCTGTGATTGTGCGGCACATTGATTTTGTGTTTTATGTGTTGTCTGGTTTGTGACGGGAGGTGCAGGTTTTGTGGGTGTCTGCTTTGGAGCTCTCTGATGCTTTTGCAGGTTTTTATTTAGAGCCTCTGAGTATGATTTTGTGTATTTTTTGCCACTGCTGGTTTAGTAGGTCTATGTGAGGTTGGAGGTGTGGTGCAAGTGTTGACCTTCTCCTCATGACTGTCTGTTCCAGTCTTGGGTGGAGATACCTTAGCTTCCAGTTTGGCTGTATAATTGCATCTCTCACATATGTTAGTGTTTTGTGGTAGGAGGAGAGGGCTGTCTGTGTACATGAGGCAGTTGTTACATTGCCTCAGGATACCCAGATTCACCAGCTGGACTGGAGAGTACACCTGAAATTGACTTTGGTCATGCCTGAATAGTAGGGTGAGCTGCTTAGTCGCTTGGTTGGTGAGGGGTGGATAAAGAGCCTTGCCCTGCTGGGCAGTCAAGTGTCGGGGTATATTAGTGCTTGCTATTAGGTCTGAGCAAGTGCTGGACTGTAGGATGCTTTTTGAGTGCTTAGGTTGAGAGTTAGAGTAGTTTCAAGTGAAAAACTGAAGAGGAGACTTAGTGGAGCCGGGAATAATTTAACCCTAGCTAACCGGTGCTGCCCGGTGCACAAAACCGTGCAACACATTTTTTAAACTACTAACTTCTGAGCTGGAAGCACTCCTCCAGGGATGGATGGCTGCTCAAAGTTCCCTTCTCTCACAGGTGAACAGAGAAACTTCCCTCTATCCAAGTAAGGTATGGGCAGCTCAGAAACTTGTAACACAGCCCTGAATTCAGCACTAGCCTGAAAACTGGACTATACTAGCTTAGAAAGACGGGATACTAGAAATGTATTTATTTTTTATTATGATTTTCAAATCTGTACATATTGTTGGCTTTGGGGCATCTATAGGCAACAGTTTAAAGAAGCATGGCCTAGACACTAGAAATTAGTTATTGTTTGTAGGTGTAAATATTACAAACTCCTTTCTTTTAGGAAAATCATTTAATTAAAGAGCAAGCATGTGTTGGAATGCTCTACCTATTTGGATATATAAAATGAAAACACTTTCTTCTTTTAAGATAGGTCTGGATAACTGGTTGGGCAATAGGATCCATGAGCCTACTTTAATGGGTGGCAACCTGTTTGATGGCCTTACCCAGGTGTTGAGTTTTCAAGTAAAACATATTGAACATTGGTAGGAGTAAAGACATACAAATTGATTAAACTGTTTGTAGATTCTAAAATTTATTCTCAGACACTACAGATTATAGATACATTTGTAAAATCATATGCTAAACAATTTTGCTCCACAAAGGGGATAACTTCAAATACTGAAATTAAATTAGATTATATATTAAAAAACTATATATTCTTTCTTGTTTACAAATCTTGAAAAAATAATAAAATAAAGAAATAAGTAATGAGTAGGAATTATATAATGACTTTATACCTACTAGAAATATTAGTTTAAGTAATACTATACAAATATCTGTTATTATTGTTTGGGTTAAATGTTTTCACTACAAAGCAGTAGACAATAAGGGAAGATATTTCACTTAACTGGCACTTATTTATCAAGGATTTTGTCTCGTAATGGAGATTTTTGTCAAATATTTCCCAATTATTGGTCCCAGCAGAATGACATTTGCATGTCATAGCAAAGTCAAAGTTGAAAAAAATATGGTTGTGCCATCTGATCCTCATCATTTTTAAACATCAATACATGAAGCAGACTAACTTTACTGTTCAGCTTTGTGTATCCTATAGCAATGCAATGCTAAACGTTTTAATGCTTTTGTGTTTGAATCAAAGTAAAAAGTGAAACTTTCTAAATAAACAAGAAGGTGATTTGTACAGTCTGGCTTCACCCTCCCTCACAGCAAGGACTTTCTAACTCTAAGGGCAGACCCTATATTTCCACAGAATGGAGAACTACCAGATGTCCTACATCCTCACAGCCTCATCATTCAACAGGGACTCCTGTCAACTTGGTATTTGTATGCATGTCACTGTGAAGGCTCCCAGTGTCCCACACTGGCAATACTTGCTTTATCTAGGCAGTATAGACTACCATTCCTGGCTTTATAAATCCTAACACAAACCCACAATCCAGTGCTGTGTACCACTCACCTGCACTCATTATTTGTCAACACTGCAGTGACCAAACCATTCCCTCCACCCGACCTGAGGAGCTGGAACAGGCACTCACCTGCTATATGACTGATTTTCTTCTCCAGCAACTGAGTGAAAGTCACAACTTTCTCTCTCTATGTTATTGAGTCAGGCATTTGAATGTATTTCAATTTTATAAGGTTAATTTAAGAGGATATGCTATGTTTTGGTGTGTTGAATGCAAGTATTGTGTTTGTGCAATTCATAAATGCACTTATTTATTTGATAGTACAGCTATAAACTACAGTAAATGTAATTCATATTTCAGTTGCTTTATTTTTTTCTTTAGTTCTGTTGAAGTGCTGATTTGGATTTACAGAGGTTGTTTTTGTTGCATTAGTGTTTTGGGTGTGCCATTGCCTACATGTCATATGTATGACTTTTTACTATATCTTTCAGCATACAGTACAAGCTAATGTTGTGGCAGGGACAAAGAAACTGTGAATAACTGACCAAAACTGAAGATAAACATATTTATTTACCTCAGCGTCCACTATATAGGTGTTGTATCTCACTTTTTATCTAGGCTCTGTTGCTAGGTGGGTGTGTGTGTGTGTGTGTGTGTGTGTGTGTGTGTGTGTGTGTGTGTGTGTGTGTGTGTGTGTGTGTGTGTGCTCATGTATGCCCATGTGTGTGCACACAGGGACTCAAGAACCTAGCAGTCATGTAAGTTACTGACATCCTTTGGCAGTATAGGAGTGAAGTTTACAGCTTCAAGCACTAACATGCTCTACCTTCCAGTCCTTAGTCTGAATCTATCGGTCTCATGCCAGACATTCTATGCCTCCAACAAACTGTTTAGCTGTCATCTAGGTCATTCCTGCAAACAGCCCTTTGTGTGTAGTCAACTTACACATTTTAATAAATAAATAAAATGAATGTGATATGAATCAAAATACATAGCATTGATAACTCTCTTTAATTTTAGCTCCTCATTCATTCTGATAAGCTTGGAAGTAAGTATCAAAATTCCCAGAAGCATATAATGCATAACCAGCTATTTAAGTAGCAAACCATTTATTACATAGTCATAAACACCTCTAATTCATTAACAGGCATGTCCACTTACCCTGAGAATGTAACAGAAATGAAAGTGTGAGTGAGGATCTGGGAAGAATCTGAAGATGCTTATGTAAGAGGAAGGAGTAAATTAACGGCTTGCTCCCAGCTCTGCTGTGTACTGTACACGAGAACAAAAAAAAAAACACAGTATTTGCATAAATGAACAAGGGATTTCACTCTGAATGTCTTAGTGTCCAATAAAGCACAATAGTCTAAGATACCTTCTACATCTGCCTTTACGGGATTTGCAATGATTTGTTCAGAAAGAGCGAAAGCTGTATGTTTCAGGCACTACAGAGCATGACCAGAAAATCAGGGAAAGTTTTGTAATTATACAGGTACGCACAGTAAAATTCTGTAGAGGGTATATCAGATACTAGAGTAATTTTCTGTGTCAGTGCAACAAAGAAGAAATCCTGCCAAGAGGTTATTTAATTAACTGCAGAAACATGTTCTAACTAGTAATGATTCTGCTTCAGATAAACCTACATTCTTCCATGTTAAATGACAGCGATACGACTGCCAAGGACTTCTCTGTGAATTGGAGGAATCTGGATCGTAATTTCTAATAAAAAAAAAAATTCTTGGCAATGACGCAAAATGTAAGTACTTTACTCCTCCAGGCATTACTTAACAAATCTGTCACTAGTTGAGGCATACCTTCAACTATAGATGTAACCATCTGAAGAGAACATGACCTGAGCTGATGGATGAAAATGTCTTATATAAATATTGCAAATACTTATATCCTCTGTTGATTGTAACACATTCATTAACTCTTTCTATTATTAATCTGTATCTCTGCTGTAATATTTAACTGCATTTGTTATGCTCACATATACATACTTAGAAACTGGTAGTTGCTGCAAAGTGTTAAGGCTGCAATGTTTAGTTCATGAGGTACAAGGTTTGATTCCCTCAACCCTCATTTGCCTACAATGTGACCTTGAGCAAGTCACTTAACCAGACATTACTTTCACCTCCCTGAAAAGAGGTGGTGTATTCAATGGGCCTACCTGTTTAACAAATGGGTATTATACAGTATGTACTATTTCTTGAGTCTGTCACATCTAGATATACCAACAACTCTAGCTTAATAACATGCTTCGACTGAGCCTGAAATAGAACAATATGGATAAGTCCACCATCAAATATAAATAAATAAATAAGTACCATGACATCAACATGCTGAAAGTTAAAACTTGAACTGTCAGAATAACAGCTTACAGGAAAGAAACCATGCGGTACAATAAATATATAAGTAAATGCTTAAATATGAATTGTTGTCAAACATCATTATATGCCTGTAAAATTAAATAACACACACACACACACACACACACACACACACACACACATGCACACCCACACACACACATACACACACACACACACACACATGTAAAATAATGGACACAAAGCAATAGTGATTATAGCAAAGACTGACAGTTTTAGACAAACACATTCTTACGTTCATTTGAGGGATAGACAAAGACTAAACTACCAATTGTTCACTTGTTGTGGTACAATTACTAACTTATAATTTAGTAGAACTGCATACTTTAAAGACTGATCAGGAACATGGTGAACTAGCCTCTTCTCAAGGTGGGTATTAAACAGCAGCGTTTCAGTAGGAGATGCTAGTGGATTGAAGTCAAAAACTGAACTCTGCACAGTGGGTTGGCAATGTTCAGCACTGCCCTCAATGGAAATACTTGGCACTTTATAAGCATAAAGTTATAAAGCCACATACACTATTACCAGAGGAAAAAATGAGTTATGTCAAAAAGATTCATCTGATATACTCTAACAGCAATAAGGGTACCAAGTATTTCTTTTGAGATATACAGTCTGTTAATTTTGAGATATAAAACTAATCTATAATTTTATTTAGTAATTGAAAACATCAGAATTATTCACAAAGGGAACATTATG
This sequence comes from Protopterus annectens, assembly GCF_019279795.1. NCBI lineage: Eukaryota > Metazoa > Chordata > Ceratodontiformes > Protopteridae > Protopterus > Protopterus annectens. The sequence continues at coordinate 401,735,542 of NC_056733.1, forward strand.
TGTTCCTCTCCAAATGATCCTTACGCAGATAAAACACAAATAACAATACCTTTCAATTTATTATAATTAACATGAAGCCCAGACAACAGCCATAAAGTGTTATTAATCATAACAGAATCATTTAGGGTCACAACTAAACAATAACATGTTAAAAGTCCTAAGATGATTACTTTCAACCTTTAATCAGATGTCCTGTTATAGTGGCTACAACATTAAGTTTTGTATAATTTAACATGACTTTTTTAATATGATTGAACATCATCATGGCATTATGTTCAATACTAGCCTCGGCATAGTGTTCTGTGTGAGTATATTTCATATACATTTCTGGATTTTAGACCTTTCACTGTCAACTGCGGTGGTACAGCAGTAGCGTTGTTGCCTCACAGCAAGAGGTTCTCCTGTTCGATTCTCAGCTGGAGTGCCTTCTGTGTGGAGTCTGCATGTCCTCCCCGTGGTTGAGTGGCCTCTGAAAGACATGTGTGAATGGGCATTCCTTCGCTGAAGGTTGGGCGTCAGGCTGGCAACTCGGCACCATAAAATGTGACTGCCAATCATTAGCGGACCGGAGTTCCGCTGTGGCGACCCCTAACTGGCAAAAGCCGAAAAGACAAACAACAACAACACTGTCAACATCTAACAATCATGCCTGATGCCTTAAGACTTATATTTCCATTTTTCTGGAAAAAAATACTGGTAAATCCTGAATCAGGAACATCTTGGTACTGAAAAAACATAGACTTTTTCTGGAATTCAACATTTTAGGCCATAGCACCCATTTACCACAACTTGTATTGCTTCTCAGATTTACCGCTTAAAGTAAAGTAAGTTTACTTTACTGAGCAGTCTATATCTAAAATCTGTTTTTATTTTTGTACATAAATATATATCTGTCTGGGTTTACTTTGTTTGTATGAAGTTTCGGTACTTCGAAACCCACTTGGTTGAGCCCAGTTGTTTGAAGTACAGAGATCACAATACAGCACAGAATGGGAATATTCCGTTTTCCTTGATGTAGTGTGATCTCAGAGTTAGTATATTTAAGTAGGGGGGTGGGGGGCACAGCCACCCACATGGGGAGTGCAAAGGGGCTTACCCCCCTGCAAAACATGTTTTCTGTGTTTTTTTTTTTTTTAGTCAACTGATCTGGTGACTAGGCTTCAGCAAAAGTGCACTTTCATTGAAATGCACTTTCGCTGAAGTGGGCATCTACTTTCTTCAATGTAATGTATTTTCAGACAAACAAAGTAGATCCAGCTGTCTACATCTGTAGCTATCTATATAGATATACATATAAACCTACATCTATCTATATCGTGTGTGTGTGTGTGTGTGTGTGTGTGTGTGTGTGTGTGTGCGCATGTGTCTATGTAACAGAAATCATAGTAATGATGGGAAATTATACTAAAATCTCACAGACTAATTCTCAGATTTAACATCATGAAAATGGAATTTCGTCTATTCAAGAACCATAAATCAGTGTTATAACTGGAATTTGCTGTGTGTTTAATATTTACAGCATGCATTATATTTTGCTAAAAGAAATCATAGAAACATGCCAATTTTCCATTTCGCTAGTACAAGAAAAAACAAAATTGGGCATTGTGCTTTAGACTTAAAGGGCAAATGTACCCTGAAAAAGAAAAACATGTTTTCTAATGGAATAGGTAATTTTACAAATTACCTATTAGTCAGAATATATTCAATCAAAACTGACCGAGCAAATGTTTCTTCAGGAAAAGTTTTACCTTTTTTTCTTTACTCCTTAAAATCTTTCTATAAAGTATGGCAATATTGGATTTAGATCTACGTAATGAGATCAGTAGGTATAAATATCTACAAGGATGGATTGTGACATAGTTTGGTTCTGCACAAAGCATTAGGCAAAGTGGTTCAGTGGTTCAGTGCTTCACAGGAGCTCTGTTTCATTCAGTCCTTACCAAAAGGACTTAATCTGCCTAACCATTTTTAGTAATACATGTACATCTCTCAAGTAGTTTGTATTTTTCTAATGTGTAATAAATCACAATAGTCTGATGAAGGATGTTTTGTGATAGCTGCCCGGCTTTGCACAGATGAGGGTCACTGGAAATCTGATAACCTTCCTGGCATTGAGTAGGGATAAGGCATACAAGCTATTCTTTGACAACATACTAGTGTACTGTAGGACAGACACCCCCGACATAAAAACACAGACATATTTTACATGGCATATAAAAAGACAACACTGAGTATGAACTAACCAATAACAGTATGTCTCTGTGACACTGGAGGAAGCCAGAATTCTGAGTGAAAAATCATATGGATATAAGAAGAAATGCAACGTCTGTACAGAATGCACTGAAACTGAAAACCAAGCAGACAATAGAAGCACTGTGGGGCAACAGAGATAAGCTTCCCACGAACATGCTGCCTGCCCTGGTTGGCCTTATTTGACTAGAACATGGAGAGGAACAGTTCATATTATCTTCTTTCAACACTAATACAATAGGAATACTTTGATATCCTTGCACATTATACTTTGAAAAGGTTGTTTGTTCTAGCTCAGAGCATTTTACAGTTCCTCATATCAAATTCTTCCTCAAGGCTATGATGTAGTTATAACATGTGATTAGATATAGTGCAAGAAATAATTCAATATTCAATTATAACCTTTAAATGGGTCTATATTAGGTGATCGAAGAATCTCTTCTTCGAACACATAGTAATCGACACTTACACAGCGAATGCTGTAAATCACGAATGGCCAAGTCCTCAAATTATTTTCTTGGGAAAAAATCACGTGGCTGTAAAATAAAAATCAAACTTTAAAATACTAATTAAGTGGGGCCCCTGATGTGGAGGGCTGTCCCTCCCATGCCCCCATAACTAAATATGCCAACTCCAAGATCTCTCTACATTGAAGAAAAGGGCAATGCCCGATAACAGCCAACTGAATTTTTCCGGAGGAAAAAATTTGAGGACGTGGCCATTCATGGTTTACAGCGTTCACTGTATACGAGTCTATTATTATGTGTTCGAAGAAGAGATTCTTCAATCACATAATACAGAACCCCTTTGAATAATAATTAAATGGATTACTCTTTCTTCCACAGAAAAAGTGAACATTTTTTTCAGACTCCTTTAAATGGGAGTTTGACCAAAAAGATGTGGAATGTCAGTAGAGGTGGCAGGATTTGGGATTTGACTTTCAATAAAAGAGAACCTTATAGTAAAAGACAAAGTTTGCAGTTCTAAAAGATTTGGACCATGTTGTAGTGAGGTTAAAGGTTCAGATGACAAAGAAGACTAATTTGCCAGGTATGGGGTACACAAAGATGTCTGCACTCTAACAGGAAACCCAAGATGCATTGCAATAAAGCAGGCACAGCTGGGCATGAACCTGATTATGCCAGACAGTATAGACAAACTGAATGATGCCTAAGGATGAGGCGCGACTCAAGCAGATGATAAACAACAGGATGAAATAAAGCAAATCCCTAATTAATTATGGAAGCAATAAGATAATGCAGTCCAGCATATCGACTCAACCTTTGAAATGGATGGTGATTCTCCACTGCAAAAGTATTCTGTCTGGGGGAGTTATGGAGCAATGTCAAGCTATGCTACAAACTGCAATACATATGATTCTACTAAGATGTGTTTGATTTAAACAGAGAGAAACATTGTGTATATGTGGAAAAAATAGTTTTCTTAATTGATAATTATCACAGAACTGTTGTAAATAAACTATTCGCTAAGAAGTTAACTTGCTAATCAGAAACAATTGATCAGCCAGAGAGTAATGGTTAATGTAATATTTGGCTATAAAGGTGGAGATGGAAAGAATGAATTTTGCAGTGCAAGATAACTGGATTTTTCAATAGTAAGTGCAATGACTCATGGCCACATGGTTTCAGATGTAATAAATTAAGTCTATTCAAAAAGGATTTTTGGAACTGGGTTAATAGCATCTAGACTTTAGCATGAGTAGAAGATAATGCTCTCCTAAACCTCTGTAAAACATATGGTAATACTTATGGCTAAAGATACAGGACACAAAGGAGGTCTAGTTATGATGGCAAATGCTTACAGCAGTACAGAGAAGCACATGCACCAAGATAAGCACTAATTTTCAAAATTTTTTGGTTTCTTAACTAGGACATTTAGCAAAATAAATAATCCTGAATTTCTCATAAGCACATTCAAATATAAATGCCAATCTTTTTATCAGCTAAGAAAAAATCTGAAACAAATATGAAACCATGTGCTTCAAAAGAAGAAACTGTGGCTACAATGAAAAAAAGCACCTTTCTCTGTGAAGAAATTAATGGACATAAAACAAAGAAAAGGTTATACATAAAATATCTTACAAGTACAACATTTGAAATTAATTACTACAGCAAAATATAAGAGCTCCCCTGGGATTCATTAATGACTGCACTAATTGTACACCATTCTGAGTGAACAGAAAAAACAAGCATAACTCACGGCTTCTTCTTCCTAATTTTAGTTTTCCTACTGATTTTCTTGCAGCCTTAAATATTGAGGGGGATTTGTAAAGGTTACCACAACATATAGACTTCATGACATTTAGTGTAATCTTCCTGAATAACGAGATAGCACAAACAATGTGGCAGGGATATTCTTGACTACAGATCATGTACATTTAAGTGTACACTTAGTTTAAGTGTTAATGAATCTGGCCCATGTCACAACAGCAAAAGAAACTAAATTACTGATAAAGACATAATAGATATGATTATTAGAATACAGCAATAGGTAATTTAAAGTACCTCAAACAAAGTCAACCACTTTTGGAAAGAAGATGAAGTAAACAGGGAAGGGACAAACAACCTAGGAACACTATGCTTGCCAAAGAGAGAGAGAAGAGTAAAGTCACATGACGAACTTTGTTGAGGGTGACCTGCTCCTCACTTTTAAAAGTTTACTAGTCATATGCCAAAAAAGGTCATATCATTCTTTATTTTTTTTAAAACAGTTTTATTGAAAACATTACTGTAATGAACAAATATTTTGAAAGAGATTGAACAAAACATTTTGGAGTACAATATTTAAAAATAGAAAACATTAATATAAGTATAACAACAAAGAACTATATACAGTGATGTTCACTGTATATCAAACAACAGAATCAGTTAAATGAATATTGTTGTAGAAAAAAGATAAGGGAAAAGATAGAGGAAATAAAGAATAAAAAAGAAGAAGAAAAGGAAGATTGCTGCATTAATCATTAATCTAGTTCTTTAACTAATAGTTCATGCATGTTTTTCATTTGGTAATATAAATGTGTATTCCTCATAGATTTGGATTTAATAGTTAACATTTCTAACTTGGATATTTGAAAGAGAAGACCTTTAAATTCTTTAAGTGAGGGAATAGATGAAGACTTCCAGTTTTTGTAATTATTTTCCTGGCAGTGGACAATATAGACCAGAGCAAAGAATATTTGCTTTTCTTTATACAGTCTGGAATAGGTGTTGAATAATACAAGTGATTTGGTGAGCAAAAAAAAAACTGTCTGTAAATATTGCCTGTAAAAAAATATTAACTTCTTCCAAAAAATTTCTTTAATAATAAACAACCATAAAATATATGATTCCAATCAGCATTTACTTCTGTATTGCATCTCCAGCAAACAATATCTTCTTTAGTTAACTTACTCATTTTTTGTGGAGTGAGAAAGGATTTATGTAAAAATCTGCATGTGAAGATTCTTTATTTAAGAGAAGTAGTAGTTTTGCTGGCTGACTGAAGGAAATTAAATTTGTCTTTCTTTGAAGGAATAAAATTATTGATTACAGAAAATTAATTCCAATAGTTATCTGAGTATACATCTAGATCTTGTTTAATTGCGCTATAAATATAATATATATACTATTTTTAACTGATAGATTATGCTGGGTATAAAAAATCAAATATTGAATGAGTTTGGGTATTGAATTCTTAGCAATTGAGAGAATTAAATCTAGTTTATCTAGAACATATTTTTCTAATTTCTTGCAAATCTAACCAAAGTAAAGTTTCAAAATTATATTCTTCTAAAAAGAGTATTAACAGAGTTTCCCTCATTTTTATTTATCATTTGATGCCAAAATATTAAATGATTTTGTTTGAATAGTGACATTTTAGAATAATCTGTAGAGATAAATATCCCTTGTGTATAGGCAATGAGGAAGATGAGAAAAAAACAATTCTCAAACATTCTAAACCTAAATATTAATTCTTAAAGGTCTTTACAATTTATAATTTCCTTTCCTTTCCTACTTTACTAACATTCACTGTTGCACTAATATATCTTTTTCTTATGCATAGTGCCCAATGCACCTCATTCTTGTTTGGAAATTGTTAAAGTATTATGCTATTAGAACAGAGTGTGTTTTTGTGTGTATTAGTTTAGATCTGTTCTGCTGTGTTTTTGTGTGTAATGTATTATCATTGGAGCTTTTCTCCCCGGGCCTCCACTGAAAACGGGCTTTCGGGCCCAGTGGACTTCCCCGGTTATCAAACTGGAAATAAATAAATAAATAAATAAAACTACATAAGTAGATTTAAACATCTAAGTGGAACAACTGGAAAAGTAATCTTTTAAATTCCATATAAATTATTTATTTACTAGTTTTGATAAATGAATATTAACTTTATTTTTAGTAATCTGAGATAAATTTAATATAATCGCTTTGCAATTTGCTAAATACTCTCCATCTATAAGATAGACAATTGTCTTAATTACTGATGAGATTTAGTAAATTTCTAGATTTGGTAAAGCTATGCCTCCATTTTCCCAACTATGCATATGATAAGATAATGCAATTCTAGGTTTTATTGCCATTTGTTAATCAGCGTGTTAAATTTTTTATTAAAGAGTTTGCAGGGGGAATAGATATAGATTGTATTATGTACAAGACTTTTGGAAGCAATATCATCTTTATAATGTAAAGCTTTTCATCCATTGTAAATAGAATTTTGTTCCATTTACTTATTAAACTCTCTATAGTTGATATACTTTTACTATAATTTATTTGCAAAATGTCTTTAATATTAGTAGTTATAGTTATACCTAAATATGTTATTTGTTGAGATTGGGGTATATATTTTTTATATTCATCTTGTACATTATAACTTTTTGAACCAATTAGAAGGCTTTGAGTTTTACTTTTATTAAAAGTAAGACCAGAGTTTTTTTTTTAAATATATCCATGTTTTTGAACAATTCTTGTAAGGTAGGATTAGTACCACCAAGGGTAATTAATACATCATCAGCAAACATTTGAATTTTTGATGTTTCATTGGAGCTTAGTCTATAACCTTGAATATACTATTATTTCTTATTAAGATTGCCCAAGGTTCCATAATTAATGTGAACAAGAGAGGAGATAAAGGGCAACTTTGCCTGGTTCCTTTTACAATAGGTATGTTCTGGGATACATTTGCACCATTTTTATATAGGTTTGACTTCCATTATATAATTCAGTGATAAGATTAATAAAACTATTAGAGAAATTTAACTCCTTCACCAAAATGAAAAGATATTCCAAATTAACCGAGTCGAAAGCACAGTTGATATCTAAATTGACTAGAGTTACTGGGCCTATATGAAGAACATTTTGTAGGGTTTTTTATCAGGCTTTATTATAGGAGAAATAAACGTATACTTCCAAGAAGGGGGTATAATGTTTTTATTGTGGGCTATATTGAATATTGTGTGTAACAAAGTTAAAGCTTTGGTAGGTAAAATGTTGTAGATTTCAGAAATTATACCATCATTACCAGGAGCTTTATTTTGCTTAGGTTTAGTAATTAGATTTTTTATATCTTTAAAAGATATTTGTTTATCTATTAGTTTTATTTGTGTTTCTGATAATCTATTCTTTATATTATTGATAAATGATTGAATATCTCTCGTACCATTAATTATAGTATTAGATTGATTTATTTTTAAGAAAAATTCTCTAAACTCATTTAATATATTAGATAAACCAGAAACCATTTTTCTTTTTGTTGGAGAATATATTTCATTAATTTGATTAAACTTATTTAACCTTTTTAGATTTGTTAGCTAGAATATTCATATATCTAGGATTTATAGAAAAATTTACAAGTTTATATTTCTCCACATTAATCATGGTTTTAAGATTTAATATTTCTAAATACTTATTATTCAAAGTATTTATTTCATTTATTCTAGCTTTCTTATCTAGATTTCTTGAAACATCAAATCTTAAATAATCTAGCTTTGATTGCATATCTTGGAGTTCTTTATCCCATGAGTTTCTTTTCTTTTTATACCAATCAATCATTTTACCATATAGGTAAGCTTTTAGAGCATCCCAGATATATATTTCAGAAGTTACCTGTGTGTTATTAAGTTCAATAAAATTTTGTTCTTCTATAGAGTTAAAATTGGTGAAATCTTTTAGTTTAGTTATATACGCAGGTATCCTCTTAATTTGAACATTAAAGGTGGAATTTACTATAAGATCAAATGTTATGGAATTATGATCCGAAAGAGGACATGAAATCACTTTTGAGTTTAATAGAGAATCAGTTTGGTTACTAGAAATTAAAACCTTATATATCCTTGAATATGAATTATGCCTATGTGAGTAGAATGTATAAAACAATGATTTAGCATCTGCAAAATTATTAATATCCTTCAGCATGTATAAATCTGAGAATTAATTTAATAATTTGGCTATTGCTGGATTTTTTCTTTTGCCATTAGTAGTAGAATCTTTTATATCTGAAAAATAATTAAAATCTCCAGCAAGAATAATATTGCCATTAGAAAGCTGTACTATATGATCTATATGTTGTTTTACTGTTTTTAGTCCAATGCCAGGAATCCAATATATATTTATTAATGTCAACATTTTGTTATTAAATTCTATAACAACCGAATACAACATCCCTTTATTATCTTTATATGTATCAATTATTTTAGGCATAGTTAATGTATTTTTCCATAGTATGGCCACTCCTCTTTTTTCTGTGTATACTCAGAGCTAATCAAAAGTCTATAAGATTTGGTATCCAATTTTGTAATATCTTCAGTTAATAGATGGGTTTCTTGGAGAAATATTAGCTGAGAGTTATGTAGTTTAAGATATTTATTCAAAGATTGTCTCTTATTAGGATTATTTAATCCATTAATGTTTAATGATATACAATTTAAAGATGCCATAAAATGTTTATATCCCTGAATATTACTTGCTGACTAATTTTTCCATTTTTCCATGTTTTAGAACACAATACAAATTGACTATAAGGAATACAATTACAAGTTACATATGAACCATATAAAACTTTTTCCCAATAAGATATGTTTATATCAAATTCAACTTTGTGAAACTAAGTGAACATCATAATAGCTATTAACAGAAATTTACAACCTATACTAATAACATAAACACTCTCTAACACCCCCTGGAGTTAAAAACTCCTAATTTGAGAGACATCTATCACTCAAGTTGACCATCTATCTAGTAACAACACTCTTCTCATCCCCACCTAAATATAGCTTTTGTTGCATACGTTTACATTATTAGGCAGTATATATGACTAAAAAAAGAAAGATTATAAATAAAATACATTTAATTCATTTGTATATAATCATTCAAGAAACATACTAAAACATATCAAATGTAACTGTCTCATTTTGATTTTATAAAATAATATATCATTAATATTGTATCAAGTCATCATGGTATATATATATATATATATATATATATATATATATATATATATAAAATGAAAATGTAATGTGAAAATTCCTCTTTATGTAAGTCAGATTGAGTTTATAATACCATAAGGACCAACCACGTGTCATAAATATAAACAAAGGTCATAACAAAATCATGGATTCCTTTAATAAAAATCTGTTTTTGAACTAGCTAGAATGTAGTATATATGTAGCCAACCTACAGTAAACCATCACCTAGGTACTTCCAGAATATTTTGCTTCCACTAACAATGCAATAAAATTGCAATATATCTACTTCCAATTGCAAAACAGAGGCAGAAGTAAACACTTTCACAGTCAAACAAACCACTTCATCAGACATAGTTACAATAAAAATCAGAGCATCCTTATACACATACACCCCTACAGCCAATTAATCAATAAAATTCCCTCCAAAAATACAATTAATAATCCAATTAATAAAAAGCAAGTTAAAGCAACAGCTACTTACATCCAACATAAAAATCCACACAGATATATATCAGTTGCTGTCAGCGTTTACCTTCCAGGTTGGGATTTTTCATTTTGATTGCTGTTGGGATTTCATTAGTTTACCTCATTGGGATTTTTCTTCCTGAGATGTCTAAGCAATTAGAGTTTTCATAGCGAAGTTTTGCATATATATACTGACATTCCCTTTTCTCAGCTGATCCTTTCCAACAGCACCAATCTGTTCTCAAACCAAGATTTTACTTGTATAACAAAAACACAAATAAAGGTCATCTAGTTTGGCCTAACCTTGCCAAAAAAAAAACAGATATGTCTTGTAAAGTCAATAAATATTTTAACTGTACAGTCATGTTAAGCATATCACTTAACTGCGTTTCTCTCTTTTTTTCCTCTAGATGGCATTAGAGAACGGCTATTCTGGCTTTTATTTTATGTTGTGGAGTTCCTCAGCTCAGTGTTCGTATGGTATAATGTCTCCATGGAAACATTTTTTCTATCTTCATGTCTACCAGCATTGATGCAAACACATCTCAAATCAGTACTACAAATCATATCCACGAGGCTCAGGAGGGAAACTGTAAGCAACTTTTCACTGCCAAAGCAGCATATCACCCCGCAGCAACTTTGGGACAAAACAAAACAAACAAAAAAAAAGAGAGAGAGAGAGAGAGAGAGAGAGAGAACAAAAAAAGGGAACCCACATTCAATACAATAGACATCACAAACTCTCTCTCTCAAGCCCGACAAACAATTAGAGCACAACCAATGCATCAACCAACAACAAACCACCCATTTCTCTGCAGCAAATACCAACAAATTCAAAACTAGCCTATATCCAAATAATCAAGGAATCCCACCACCAGTGACTTCACGGAAACCATCCGTTCAACACCACAATTGCATAGTCTATGCTTTCATCAAACACCCGAGCTCAAAACCAAGTCACATCAGTCTACCAAAAGCACCTCTAATGTCCATCACCACAGCCACCAATGAACCCCACTACCAGGACAAAAATATATTTAACAAAGTAACAACACAGCAACAATATCTATCAAAAGCCTCCCTTCGAATACAGAGAAGGTAACAAAAAACTATTTCTACAGTACCAAAGACCCTCATTTTACCATCTTTAAACCTCCGTACTTGTTTTATTCACCAAGACACCACGAATATCATTCCACAATTATACAGAGCATCAATAGTAACAATCAGCAAATAAAACAAGAAAATAATAGATAAAATACGTAGCATTCACTTGCTATAATTATCAAGCCACATATAATAAAGTAAACTAGACTTACTAATAATATACTATAAAAATGTCATTGAAACAGCTATATATCATTGAAAAAAAAAAGATTTAAACAGCGAACTCACCTGGTGAACCATTTTCATCTCCCCAGCTTCTGGGTTATGTAATAAATCTTGAATAAAAGAAAGCCAGTGTAGAATTTTTTAATATTCACTTATTCTTGAGTTTCTTTTTATGTTCAGAAGTCTTCCAGGAACTATTGTCTGCATATCTTTTAAGAATGGCATTTGCCCAATCCATTTCTTCTATTTTATCAAGTAGCTTTCTTGTCTTAATAAAAGTGATTGCAGTTTCTAGGTCATCAAATACTTTTTGACCATCCTGAAGAAAAATTTTTAATCTGGCTGGAAATAATAGACAAGACTTTATTTGGGCTTTTTAGGTTCTTTAAGAATTGGCAGGAAAAGTTTTCTTTTGGCTGTTACAGAAGATGAGTAATCATTATCAAAGTGTATGACATTGTCTTTATACTTAATAGGAGATTTAGCCCATGCAGTCGTTAGCACTATTTCCTTATCATGTGATGATAGAAATTTCACTATAACAGATTTTGAAGAATTGGTTTTACCTTTTTTGAAGTCAAGGACCTGTGGGCTTTCTCTACCCCATATGAAAGAGCTTCAGGAAGCTGTAATATCTCAGGAAGCCAAGAAGTTAAGAACTTTTCCATATTATTTCTCCATTATCAGGTAGCCCAAAGATCCTAATATTATTTATTCTTCATCTATTCTCTAGATCATCAATTTTTGTTTGCAAAAGGGTATTTTGTTTTAAGAGAAAGTCTATATTATGTTTACCTTCTTGAATTCCAGTGTCCATATCATTTAGTGAAGTTTCAATTCCTGTAATCTGTCTCTTTTGCTGCTTGAGGTCTTCATGTAGCATTTCCATTTGTTTGGGAATATTTTTCTTTACAATTGTCCAGTTTTACATCCAGTCTATCAATTTTTGTGGTCAGTTCTTGAATATTAGATAATAGTAACTGAAGTTCCTAATTAATAGTTGTTTCTTGGACAGAAGATTTGGTGAAGCTCATTTTGTAGTCTGGTGCCAAAATATTTTCTCTAGTACTTTTTGACAGGAAAAAATATAAAATTAAAGAAATTTTTATATACTATCCCAGAGGATGGTTAGAAGATTCCAAATATGTAAAAAAAAATAGGATAGTTAAATTCAAAAAATCGTTTCATAGATATTCTGAAAACGCAGAACAGAGATAAAGTGCTGTTACTCAGTGCTCATCTTGGCCATGCACCCCAGGTCATATCATTCTTCATGGCCAAAAGATAAACAATTTGTTCTCCGAAAAGTCTAAGCAAATTCACTTTTTAAATACAGGAAAAAAAAGAGAACAGCAAATAAAGTTGAACAAGGCTTTTCCTCAGAAATGAAGATAACAAGAAAAGAATTAAGACATTCTGGTTATTAATAAAAATGTTTATATTAAAAAACTAAAGAAACATTTCCTCTTGTCTTCACAAGAAAGTATGTTTTGTTCCAAAAACAGTTGAGCTCTTTTGTCATACAACAAAGAGACTTAGATGATATCATATTTGTCATTATAGAACATTCATTAGGACCAGGATCAATTAATAGTTATCAAGTCCAAATAATCCACAGATATACATGTACTTGGTTAACGAAATCTAGAACAACAGAAGTGGACATTTAATAAGCCACACTTATGTAAGTCTTTATCATCTGCACTTGTCCAACCAGTGAACTGATTCATTAAGAAAATCAACAAGCTATAGATGATGTCACTTACATCTTTATGAGACCAGCTCCATACTGGGTTGTTAAATTGGTGAGAAACCAGGTCTGATGTAAACAATGTTATGATCTAACCTTGACACATGCATCACCTCCACATGTGACAGACACAATTAGGAGGGCATAAGAAGTGAGTGTCCATAAATATGGTAACTAAAGTGAAAATGAAAGTATCTCTGCTACTTAAGAAACATTCTGACAAGGGAGTATGATTTACAATGATAAACTTCTCACTGACTCCCATTTATTTGAGGAAAGCACATCAGCTCCAGTGTAATCAAGCATGCTTAAAATATCAGGTGGGAAATAATTGAAGCACGAGGATAAGGATGTTTTATCTCTACTTGCAAGTGACAGTGATCCTAAGATAGTATATAAACAAATACAAGGGTGTGGGATTGCAGGGGTCTTACCCATGCGAAAATGCTTTTCATTTTTTTTTTTGGTTTTAATCACTGTTTTCCCCCACTGCTGATGACCTCCACTCCCCTTCTCTCCATTCAGCTCATTCAGTCCCCATCATCAGGGTGATGGGCAACAATGATGGGCCATCACTGAGACACCAATTTTTGTTTTTAGCAGTAGCATTACCATCCCAATGAATGCCCAGCTTGTGGAGCCAAAAAGGGTTGTGCAATGGGCTGTCCACACTGGTCATCACTCACTTCCTTAAGGGTCATTGCCATCATGCAGTTCCATTCCCTGTCCTCAAGCATGGGGAGTGGTTTCTCTGGTCTCCACCACAGGAATCACATTGGTTTTTGACCTCCCACAGCACTCACCCCATGGAACCTAGGAGAGGTGAGCTGAGAGGCAGTAAGGCCTCTATCCCTCTGCACTACAAATCCACTCCTTTTTGTTTTGTCTAAAGGTGTACTCAATGGGTTTCACAGTGTAAGGAGTTGATGGTTTATGTCTCAATTCAAAACTCCTAACGCTTCTAGCAAACACCAAGATGACACTGACACTGCCAGCATTCACTGCAAGTGCATCAAGTAAAGATAAAAAATGCAGTGTCTTATATCATCTTGCATAGAACTATGTATAACATGGGGAAAAGGTGTAATGGATACAGTCAAATGTGGTACAATATTACCAACCAGTAGATTAGTCATAATTAGCCAAACAAACTGTGTCAGGTTTGTTTGAGATTGACTTGGAATAGAAGAACAAAGCCCTTGAGAGTGCCATACTGTAGCTGATCATATCTAAAGTCTGATGATGACAACAAACTTTCCTTGGTAACACAAAGAACTATAGAAACTTCATTATATTTATGCTTCACCTTAAGGTACATTTCTGGTTATTCTGACTGAGGTGTGACTGTTGGATTAAGGCACATAAATACAGACCTCGCCTATCCTCACCACCTCAACTTGTGCTGATGAGGATCAATGGTTCATCAAAGAATTTAGCAGGTCAGCCATCAGAATGTCAAATACATACAGAGCAACCAGATAGTCTCTAAATCATGACATGCTCATGAAGATGTAAACTATGAGAAAGTAGAACACTGTACAAATAACTTTCTAAAAAAAAATAATCGAAGAAGCCTCTCTAAAGAATAAGAGTGTAAGGAAAAATCCCACAGACCCCACCCCCCAAATCATCATAAAGCTGAATGGTGCAAAATTTGAAATAAATGTCAAGAAATGGAGGATTTTATTATTATACATCACTGAAATGCATACACCTTCTTGAAATTATCAGACAAAAAAAACTCACCTTTCATAGACAGACCATAATAAAATGAACAGATTGAAATTATCAATTACTATATTCTTCATCTGCTTAGTTAGGTAAACAGAGTAGTTTTTTTACCAAAACAGCAGTCAAAATCATTTGTTGAGCTGATACGCAGCTCAAGACAGAGAAATAGCAGGAATTAAAATTTTATAAGAAAGGTTAGTATGTGCACTGGTGAATGTTTATTCCATAAATGGGAGTAAAGTTTTATCAACCTTTGCCATAAAAAAAAATAAACAAATTTTAAGCAAGAAAAATAAATAACAGTAGGTGATATTTTACCTAACTGATTGACTCAGCTCCATAGTGCATAATAGAAAATACAGCTTATAGGTCTGTAGGATACCAGAGCATATCAGTGAGCTTAGCTGGTCTACTGGATTCATGCCTTCAATTGCCACCAAGGCTAACTGGCCTGTAACATTCCAATGTGTGAAATTTACAAAAGCTAACTGGGCCATTTGATTGCAATATCTAGTGGTCACTAAGGCTGTTTATAGGACTACATTGTGTAATGCCCACCACTGAGTGTTAGTGAGTCAAAAGGATTCCTGCGTGCAATACACAACAAGGCTATCAGTGATGGTGAAAAACTTAAATGAACACACAAAACATCATAAGTTGACCGACGTAGGAAGTAAACTCCCAGCTAAATACGTAATCTATGAGGCTAAATTTTACATTTTGATATTTTCCTTAAAACATATCAAACTAATTCTGCTGAACTCTCAAATCATTATGTACCCATAACAGGTACTTCAAAGAGAGGGAATCTCATACTGGTTTCCATTAAAAAATTAAACAAAAATACACAGATACAGTCACATGTTCTCTGTGTGAGACAATCATGATCCAATTAAAAAAATAGGAGGAAGTATATAAACATCTTCAAGATAGTTCCAAAATAGCTACTGACAACCCAAGCAGGAAATGATGTGTATTGCCTTTTTAATGGCTTTAACAGTGTATGCTTAATAGATTAAATGGCAGCTATAACACACTTGAATATTATTCATTGGCTTTTAGTGTGTATCACACATTGTAAAAAGAGTTAAAACACAATCCATTAAATATCATCTCATAAACATTTATAATGGAAAAGCAAAACACTCCATGCTCAAACCTAGAGCATATTCCAAAGACATACTAAGAATATTTTCAGGCTTTTTTGACCTCATATTTATTGTCTGCCAAGCCATCCCCTTATAAGGTTCAGACTGTTGGTTCCCAAGTACTATGGACATATACCCAGTATCATATAGCAGTGAGAACTACCCAAAGAAGCTATCAGACAAGCAGCCAAGAGGGTTGTTTGTGCTCTTGATGGCATTCTGGTAACTGAGGAAGTATATATATTATGGCCCTAATCATACCTACAGTTGGTCATAATGGTACCTGTGTCACTGAAGCAATCACCTATTCCTCCCATCTTCAATCATGTGTGCAACTTGTCATGTAAGGGCTACACTTGCCAGATTGGAAGGTGGGGCATAGTTCATATCCTCCTTCCAGTGGCTCAAGCAAACCCACTACTTTGACCTGGATCATCAGCCAAGTCAGTTGGAAACATTACATATATATGATGATACAATATTTCTCAAGAATTCAGAATACACATTATTACCCATATGAGACAATTAAATAATTTTAAGTAAAATAGTCTTAGTGATTTTGAATAAGTAAAATGAAAGTCCTTCCATTAAATTATATTGTTTTATGATAGAATAACTGTTAATTATGAAACTGTCCTTTTTAAATGAAAGCATGACAGGTTGGAGTAGGTAATTGTGATTGTATGAGTAGGCTTTTTAATACAGATGATTAATAAATCTGTAAAATGCACTATGTAATCAATTTCTTTTTATCTAGAAATTAATTTAATTACTTGATTCTGATGAAGTTGCATATCTACTGCCCCTATTTAGTGGCCTGATTTTACTGGGTCTTGGAAACTATACTGGCAGACACTGTAATTACTAAATTATTATTAGATAATAGGCAGGCAAGCAATGCTACTCTACTGGTGAACAAATGATTTGTTGATAATGTACAGGTATTACATGTTAAAAAAACAAGTATGCTGCTTCATGTCAGCACATTAAGCTGCTATGAAGCCTGAGCTGAAGAAAAAAAAAAAAAAACAAGAAGCCACCATCTTGCATATACTCACTAAATGCAACTTTGTTTTTTAGTAAGCATAAAATGAAAAGAGAAAAAAAATTAAAGTAGCAAAAGTAACTGCAACAACACTTACAAGACTACCTGTTTTACCTTCTCCTCATTTATCGAACATGGAAAAAGTGTGTGTGTGTGTGTGTGTGTGTGTGTGTGTGTGTGTGTGTGTGTGTGTGTGTGTGAGACAGAGAGAGATAGAGAAAGGGAGTGAGAAAGAGAGAAAGACAGGGTATATACCTCTTAACTTTGCACAAGAATTGAGGACAGTCAGCTAAAATGAAGGAGACCTAAAATTAGTGAAATTTTTAAATTTAATCCTAACTAACTTGAAAAGTAAACAGAGCAAGAAGCTTTCAATCAACATGCATTTTCTGAACAATAAGAAGCAAAAGGGTATAATATCTGGGTTTATTAACTGACTCTAATCTGAAAATTAAAAAAAGAAATGAGAGAGAGATCAAAACTGGGGACAGCAGACAGGTAAGAGGGAGGGGCTGCAGTGCCTTGCACTGTAAGAACTTTTTTATTCATTTGAACACTATGAGAGATCATAGACATACTCACTCAAGAAAGTGGCTGTAATTGCTGGGCATTTGTCTGTGCATGAGTCTGTCTTTCTGCGCCTTCACATCTGTGTGTGCATGTGTGGGTAAGCATCATAAATTCTTATATATCTTATATTTCTGCTATCCAGCAACAATTACATATGATATAGCAAGTTAAAAACTTTAGGATGATAAACTGTTTTACATCAAAAATACAAAATATGTATATACTAATAAAAAAGAAATACAAATAAATTTAACATACCCTTACTGAAGTATAAAAATGCCCTCCAAGGTGTGTTTTAAAGGAAAATAATGGCTGCATCATGCAACCTGCATTGATCTGTCAGTTTGTTGAGCTGGATGCAGCTACCATTTTATCTGGTTTATTGATTATTTTAGTATTGGACACTAGCTGCACTACAGCTGTGGTGGTGCAGTGATAGCATTGTTGCCTCACAGCAAGAGGTTCTCTCGTGCAATTCCCAGCTGGAGTGCAGGGAGTGCCTTCTGTGTGGAGTCTGCATGTCCTCCCCGCGGTTGGGAGGGCGTTCGAAAGACCTCGGCGTTCGTGAAAATCTACTGCCAATCATTAGCGGACCGGAGTTCTGCTGTGGCGACCCCTCACTGGGAAAAGCCAAAAGACAACAACAACACTAGTTGCGCTGATCTGTAACTATCTATCTTAATTGAAACAGTGCAATGCTAAATGACTGCAAGCAGCTTGACACCTGCTGTCAAGACAGTTTCACAAGCTGCTTAATTAGCTAGTGCATTTATTGTGAACTTTCACCAAATTTTGCACTGTGATAACCTTCACTGACTAATTACTCGATGCCCATGACTAGGTAAATTATTAAACAACACAACTCTTTAAACAAAAAGGCTGCAACAGTATGATGACTCTGCAGGTATGGCTAAGGGGAATTGCGAAAGATTTCAGTACCATAAACTTTACAATGCTAAGCAGATTAAAAAAACATCAGTAAAGGGGCAAATGTGTCACCTTTACCAAGTAAAAACTCTGTAGATCCCCAACTTTCTGTAATGGGGAAAGGCAGACATGCTTAATCAATGAGGAAATTAACTTCAATACCACTTAGCCTGAATGCTGATTCCCTACTGTTCTATGCTCTGAGTATTAAACCTTACTGAATAATGGCCCTACCAGTAACTTATATTCTGAAGACAGATCATAAAAAAGCCTTAGGATAAAATGCTGGAGATTGTGTGCAGTGGGGTTATCCCACGTCATGCTTCTCATCTAGCTTTGACATTGTGCACACAGAAAGAAAGGAAATATTTACTTTTGCAGCAAAACTAAACAGCTTCATTATCCAGCAAGTGTGTAACCTCTGAGTTAGAAAGCAGACATTTTTTGGAGGGTGAAGCCATCATCATGGGGGCAGAGAGGAGCTTCTCTCCTGTAAAGATATGAATAATTTTTATGCAGAACAACATATTTATCTGTTCTAATTCATTTCCAGAACATCCTAATTCAGTAATTTGTGCTAAGGCAGCATATACTACCACTGAGATTTATTACAACCTATGTTATTGCATGCTCATATAAGATGGTGTTATTCACTGAGTCTGCAGATATGAGGACTAATCTAGTTCCTAATCCAGTTACTCTTTTGTTGAATTCACAGAATAAGGGGACAGATAGTCTTTCATTTAAAGAACATTTCATCAGAATCAGGCTGTTATTTTCAGTAAAATGTATTTGTTTAGTACATAATGACATTCCATACACTTTATCAAAAGGCTAATCTTTGAGGGTTAACTTGATACTAAAAAGGTGTTTTCTGAAACAATGCACCACAAAAGATCATCAGGTAGAAATGCAACAACTGAAACACTGGTTTTCAAAAGTGCAGTTAGTAAGTGCAGTTATTATTGCATGCATACTAAGATCTGGAATGCAATATTCCAAAAATTGTGCTTACACAGAGCTAAAGCAATACCATCATTAGCAATACTGTTAGCAGGGGGTGTGCAGCATCCCTCACATTGAGAATGCAGAAAAACATCCCTGCAAAAATGCTTTAATGCTCTTAAAGTGAGCTACTAAGTTCTGTGGCCGCACTATTGACTGCTGATTTATCAGTGTTCATATTTCTGCCATAACAAAACCAATGCCAGGAAACTGCAGTTGTGTAAGTTGAACATACCATAACAGTAGATGTTTGAATGATTATTGATGTATTGTGTCTATCATATTGATCACTTCTGCAATAGCCTTAACTATATGGGTAGATTACCCAAGCTTACTACATTTCAGAGGTGAAAGGAGAAGAGTACGGGAGCCCTTAGGGAACAGTCCTAGCAAAGCTTGATCTGGACATAGCAAAGGAATCAAGTTCATACTGCTTTGTAAAAGTATGTACAGAGGACCAAGTAGAAACTTCTAGTATCCTTTGAGAATCCAACCCTTTCCAAAAAGCCATCACATGAAGGCAAGGCCCTGGTTGATGAAGCCAAAACCCTGATAGATGAAGCCAAGGCCCTGCCTGGAGTAGTTGTATTATAGTAAGTATAATAAAGCTAATAATTTAGTTCTGTTAAGATAGTAACTGAGTTGTCTGTGGTCATTTAAGGTATGGATTATTCTTTCTCCCTCATTTTGAGGTTCAAGAAAGAAAAAGGGAAGATGAATACTTTGGCTTAAAGTAAACTTGGATACTACTTTAGGCATAAACGAAAGATTATTTCTCAAATAAACCCTGTCCCTAAGGAAATGATATACGATTTACTCACCATAAGAGCTTGCAACTCAGATACCCTTAATGCAGAGGTCAGAGCGATCAGTAAAATGTTTTCCATGTTAAGAACTTCAAGTCAGCCAGAATAACTAGTTTAAAAGGAGCAAGTATTAGTTTCTCTAACACAAAATTAAAATCCCAAGGAGGGGCCCCAGTTTTCTTGAAAGCTTCTTATGCAAAAGAAAGAGGGGAATCCATGGATAGACATGCTGAGATGGCTGATAAATGAACCTTGATAGAGGAATAAGAAAGACCATAGGATGGTAACTCACCAGATAACAACTAGCCTTGAACAGGTACTGGTTATGTTGTTGGAATCAACTAGAAAACATTTTCCATTTGCTAAGACATGATTTCTAGGAGCAGGCTTTCCTTTCTCCATTAGTACCTGCAGCACATCTTCAGTAAACAAGTGTCTAAAGGGAATTAAAAACCTAATCATCCAAGCAGTCGACTGCAGATGATTGATGTTAGCATGTATAAAACACCCCTGTTCTTGTGTAAGTAGATCAATTCTGTGAGGAAGTGTGTGGTAATTAACCCTGGCCAGAGAAAGGGAGAACCAGGTCTATATCACATAGTTGAAGTTTTGTAAGTTCGAACATCATATGTTAGAAACGATATGATGCTCGAACTCACAAAACTTCGATTATGTAAAAAAAAAAAAACAAGGGAAAATGAAATAAAGGGTTGTAAACAGGGGGCAAGCCCCCCTGCACCCCCACACCCCCACTCTTTAAATATACCAATTCCGAGACCACACTACAATGCAGTAAAGGGAATTTTCCCTTTACTGCACTGTAGAGAGGTCTCGGAGTTGGTATATTTAAAGACCAAGGGGTGCAGGTGGGCTTGCTCCCCTGCTTACAAGTGTCAGGTAAGTTATTTCTTTTTTTTTTTTGCATTTGAAGTACGACAACTTCAAACATATGGTCTCGACCATATAACGTTCAAAGTTGTCATACTTCGACTATGTGATATAGACCCGGGAGAACCATGGTTGTCTGAGCCAGAAGGCAGTCATCACAATGATCTTAAGGGATTCCCTCTGAATCTTCAGAGGTACCCTGGTTATTAATGGAAAGGGATGAAAACCATACAGGAACATTCTTGCTGAAGGAAAAGAAAAGGCGTCTTCCAGACCTTCCTGCATGGAGTCCTGGAACAGAATCTCATCAGCTGATTGCTCACAGAGGAGGCAAAGGGATCTACTTAAGGCACTCTTCACAGATGCACCTAATCTTGGAAGACCCACTCGTGAGATTCTGCCTGGTCCTGCTCAGCTCTCTGTCATGCAATTTTGCTCTGACAGAATGTAGAATACGTACAGAGTGAGACTGTGGTATGAAGCTATAGCCTTAGCTAATACAGCTAGTCTACAAAGGAGGTATGTCCTGGTTCCACCTGGCTTGTTGATGTACCATAATCATGTGGTATTGACTGTAACCACTCAAAAAGGTCCCAGGGATGAAAGATGGTTCAGAGAGTTGAGTGCCTTGATCAAGGAAAGCATTTCCTTGACATATATGTGCTTGTGTCTTTACATGGTATCCAACATCCCCTGCATTTTTATCTCTGCTGAAACCATTCCCCAAGCAAAGTCTGAAGCATCTATGGTGACTGACTGCTTTGAAGCAGGAAGGGAAATGGAGAGACCTGGATTTAAGGTTATCTGTTGTCTCCACCAAAAGCTTTCTCTTCTGACAAACCTTGGCACTGGGATTTGAAAAGATAAAGGGTATTGATGCTGGGACCAAAGAGATTTCAGATACCACTGTATCTTTCTCATGTGGAGTCTTGCCAGGGTTATTGTGAGAATCACAAATGTCATTAGACCCAAAATCCTGAGGTATTCCCTGCCAGTTAGCAAAGTCCGAGTAGAAAACCTTAGAAATAGATCTAAATAAAGATCTAGTTTTTCCTGTGGAAGAGAAGCTCTTTCAACTGAGGAGTCTATTTGACAATCCAGGAAATACCATTTTGTGTGAAGGAGTCAAGAAAGACTCTTCAATGTCTTTTTTGGAATCTCAGCTTTTGAAAGAGATGGCTCTCCTAACAGTGAGAGAGAGGGATTCCTGACACTTTGAAAAGGACTGCAAAGATAAGCAATGTCTATAGCCTGTAGCCTGCAATGAGCTATAAATAGAGCAAGACACTTTGCGACAGTATAGCATAGTACTGATAATGTGGTCCAGATACACAAAAACCTTAAGAAATATCTGAGGTCTGGATAACTAGGCATATGATGATAAGCATCTTTGAAATCTAATGTTACCAGGCAACTTGAAAGAGGAATATGCAGTAACAGGTGTTGAAGTGACATCCTTTTGAATTTGGGCACTATCATAAACAGGCTTAGAAAAAAAAGATCCAAAGCTGTTTTCCAAGCATTTTCTTTCTTTGACACTAGAACATCCTTGAATAAAAAACCTCCCCACCTGGGAAGGAAGAACTGATTATATCACTTGTTCAGACAGCATTTGATGAGGAACAGGTGGAAACAAGAGTATGATCTGGATGATGAAGAATGACCCCCGGCAAAGGAGATTTCCTCCCACTGCCATCTGTAACCTTGATGAATGATTTCAGTGCCCATTTGTCTGAAACAATTTGTTGCTAAAGACAAAATGGAGATTCAGAATTTCTTGAAAAAAGGGGCTAGGATGGAAGGGTGTCACAAGGTCCCTTGTATAATCATACAGACTTGTTGAACTGTCATTGGTTCTGGGAGGTTTGAAACTTCTTTTAGGAAGCCCTTGCCATTTCTTCTTAAATGTCTATTTAACTGAAGTTTGTTGAGACTGTTTTTTTTTTCTCTTTTTGGATGAGTAGATAGAAAATCCTTTGGACAATCTGGAAAAGACGGGATAAAAAATCTTAAAAGAGTTTCCCTGGATCAGCATTCCCCTTTCATCACACTTTTTCATCACCTCTGCAGTGAGTGGGGCACGCACTGCATTTCTATCCAAGGGAGAATTTAAAATCTCATTTTTATTATCATCTGTGAGGTTCTGAGACTTCAGCCATGCAAAGCTCCTTAAAACAGTTGCAGTGGTCATAGCCCTGGAAGAAGTATCAGCAGAGGCATACATACACTGCAAACAATGAGTAATGAAATGTGAATTAGAAGAAACTAAATTATTTAGAGCAGATTTTTGTTCTCATAAGAAGAAACTGCAGATAAAACATTCCTCATACTTTTTCAAGTTGTCAGCACAAACTTTAACATATAAGCCCGGCAATTCAAAATTCTGAAAATCAAAGTTGCAGAAATATAAACCTTTTCCCCATACTTATCAATAACATGCCCATCCTTATCAGAAAGAGAATGACTGGAATTAACTAAGTGTTTAGCAAAAGTGGGATCAACTAAAACTATTTCTGCTGTGTCAGGTTTGGGAATAGTGCATACACATTTAAAAGACTGAGGAAATTTATACATCCTATCTGCTTTTTTAGGGACAACTGGCTAACTACCATGAAAATTGCAGGCAGTAACACACATCCACTAAAGCAGACAGAACAGGAGAATTCAGTGTAGATTCTGTTAAATCCTATGACTCAAAAGTATCTTCTGAAGGTCTGAGAAACTTCAGTGTTCTCCCACTGAAAACACTGGCACATTTTAACAATAGTGTCAAAGAAAGAGAAACCTCCACAGGGAGAATCAGAAACTGAGCTCTTCTCTGAGTCTGAATTAGAAATCTGACGAAGAAACCCTTATATCCATCCCCAGATTTTACAGTTCAGCTTCAGAATCTTTAATCTCTTCTGGAAAAGATAAATCCCTCTTTCTTTTAACAGAAACCAGTTTACATGAAGGATCAATAACCTAAAATAAACCCTGAGCCATACACAGTAAACTACTATGTCCAAAGGAATTTGAGAAGGAATAGATACATGCTTGGTTTTCTACTTTTTTGTTTTGACAGGTGAAATGGGGCCAAACATGTTACAAATGGCAGCAGCTGCTTCCCCAGGGATGGGCACAGCATCCTGACACAGCAGTGTACTTTTCCTGTTCCCTTTCTCAGAACTTGCAAGAGTAGCTCTCCCTTACCCACTGAGGGGACTCCAACAGCCACAGAGGATGTTGCTAACAACCCAGTCCATAGTGGCTGTAGGTGCTACACCAGAGGGATCCAGAGTGAAAGCTGAGTGGTCTGTGGTACAAAAAATGACCACAGCAGTGTCACCCAACTGCAGCGGAGGCAAACTGCTAGCTTGCTGTGGCAGTAAGGGCTTTTTTTTGTAACTTTTTCCTTTTTTTGGTTGGAAGAAGGACCAACAGTAGGACCGGTAGTCTGTTCCATGGTCAAGCTGAAAATGGTGCTTCTTTCATGGGGAGAACAAGCAGTAATTGCCTGTAAACACTACCCGTCCACAAAAGTTACTTTTTTGACAAAAACAAAAAAAAAAAAACACAGTTAAAAGCACGTTAAAATGGCAAGTCAATTTCTCCAACAAAAAATATGTTTTCAGTTACCTTACACTACTTTTAAGCTGACAAAAAGAGTGCTCCATTTAAAAGTACATTAAAGTCTAGAGACAGTCAAGTACATTAAAGTCTAGAGACAGTCCATTAAAGCATAACACTCTTTGCTTTAAAATAAGTCTCCTGAAAAGGAAAGTAATAAAACATCAACAAAATTGAGAAAATGGAATTTTTTTTCCCCCAAAGGGAACTTACTTGTCCAGCAAAGGAAAGCACAAGCCGAATGTCAATCTTCAAAAGTCTGAGAGGAGCATAGCATTCAGTGGCAGAAAAGCTTTGAATGGCTCTGTGCCCAAAATTCTCTTTTAGTTAGCTCAGTTCAACTGGGTTGCTGGACAAACATCTTTTGACAGTTTGGGTATGTGGAAGGTTCCCTGATCTTCGTAAGCAGGTCTGCTGTTATATCCTTGGCAGTATATAATCCATATAGGTAAGGTTACATGCAGTGAACATTATGATGAACATCTTTACAGACAAAGGCACTTCTGAAACCTTATCTGAGCTGAATAATCTGGGACTTTATGTTCTCTGTCAACCTCAGCATTGCTGAATTATCAAATTAGTTTTGGGCCACTAGCACTGAAAAAAATGGAATAAAGACTTGTAACAAAAAACATGAAAAGCAGATTCTCTCTTTTTCTCTCTATGTATCTGTTTACAAGTGATGATAGAAGAGAGTCAGACTCGGAAAAATGGATGACCATAACTACTATAGTACTGCAGGCATTGTACAGAGCAGCGGTGCTGAATTAATAACAGAATTATAACAGGTCTTAAATTGCATCAGCCAGTCCCTATCCCCATCTTTCCCTGCGCCTCAAGCTTTGTGTAGTGACTGACAGACAATATCACAAATACAAGATGAAAAATGAGGTTCCCTTACTGGGTTGCTGGACAAACATCTTTTGACAAATTGAGGGTCTAGAAATCTGGAATGTTCATCTAATAGATACAGTCATCCTTTTTTATGTTTACCAGGAGAAAGCTACTGTTTTCTGGGCACACACACTCACTGGAGGCATACCAGGCATGTCTCACTGAGAGAAGGCAATGGGAAAGATCCAGGACGTGCTGCAGAGAATATACTTCTTGCATTGTATAGGATTGGGGATTGGTATAATAGTTAATGTGTTTACCTTGCAATCACAAGGTACAGGGTTTGATTCTTGGGAAGTATGGCTAGGCTTAAAAAGGCCCCTGAGGTCGTTAACCTAGTAACTACGAATGAACCTATGATTAATGAGGATCTGTTGTTTGAATACATACATTTGCTTTATTTAGCTTGCGATTGATGTGAACCTCTACAACAGAAGTGACTTACATGACTGAATGTGGGACCCTGGATGTATGCACATGTACACATTCAATACAGACACAGTAGTTAGGAGCTGTTTCACTCTAATTCCAAACTAAGCAAGACTAACAAGAGATAGCTGGCTATAGAAACAGACAAGCTAGAATCAGTTGATATGTCATCATCCTTCAAGGTAAAGAGTTTGTATAGCAAAGTTATAAGAGGGCATCATATATTCCATCACTAAAAAATAAATGCTTTGGCTATTTTTTTTACTCAGGAGTTCAAAAGCAGATCAGTCACTTCTCCAAACTCAATAAAAATCACTGTTTTTCCTGAGACAGTCACAAAGGCCAAATCCTATAGGAAAGAAATTTTATCACTTCTATGGACACAATGAGAGGTTATACAAAAGTGCTTAGCTTTGACAGGGAATTCAATGGTGGAGAAAGTATACACTAAGAGGATGGCACTAATTGGCTATGGCTGGGTCCATGAAGTGGTTAAAGCATGCAGCAGAATTAAGTAGGTCAGAGTTACATAAAGCATATTAAGAAAAGCTGAACAGATGAGACAGACATATATGTGCTGTTCATTAAAATAAAATAGATTCATATACATTAAATTAACATAGCAACACGTTTCATAATTTATACTGCACTAAAAGTTTATATCACAAATTTGTGGTAGACATTTTGTTCACCCTTAAAGCACTCCAAAAACAAAACTAAACATGGAAACCCCTTCTGTCCCCCCGTTATTTATCATACAGCCACCTCTCAAAAGAAAACTCCTCAGACTCTTTTTAACAACTGTTGTCGGCCACGGTGGTGCAGCGGTTAGTTTTGTTGCCTCACAGCAAGAGGTTCTCCAGTTCCATTCTCAGCTGGAGGGCCTTCTGTGCGGAGTCTACATGTCCTCGCTGTGGCTGAATGAGTTTTAAAGACATGCATTTGGTGTGTGTATGCCTTCTGTGAAGGCTGGACACCGCTGCCAATCAATCTGTGGACCACTGATCTACTGTAGTGACCCCTAATAGGAGAAGCTGAAAGACACTGCATTTGCTTCAACTATTTTAAGTAGGTGACCTCACATTATTATTGTAGTCTATGTAGCTTCTTTCCACTTATATACTAATAATTGTCTTACAAATTTCCTTTTCTTGAAGGAAGGACTCCAATGAGGTTTTAGAGACAAAAACGTCAGTATTCCAAGACATGAAATGAGAAAAACATTCTGGACAAAAGCCCCTTAAATAAAAGCTGAATTTGACAGTCTAGAGAGAGCATGATACTCATTAAGGTTCATAATTAGCCTTCATCTTGATATTTACTTCCATGAGAGGCATTATATAAGCACAAGGTCCAGCCTGGTATTTAGTTTCGCCAAACCTCATCATGTCCCTCAGGCAATCAGAGTAGTCTTTTCTTCTTGCTCTGTGTCTCTCTGTGTACACACTGATCTGCTTTAAGCAAATGAAGATCAGAAAACCAACTTTCAGTTTTGTGAGAATGAAAATGCCAAAACCTGACATATCCAAACACCAAAGCTTTCCCACGGTAAGTAAACACTTGCACAAACTTAAACTAAATATACACTGAAGTAATTAAAACCCACCTAGGTGGGGGCCTACAACCCCACAACCTCCAATGTGGGGAGGCCATAACTTTATATATCTACCCCAGAATCATACTACAGTGAAGAAAAGGGCATGTTGGGCAAGTGT
This sequence comes from Protopterus annectens, assembly GCF_019279795.1. Lineage (NCBI taxonomy): Eukaryota > Metazoa > Chordata > Ceratodontiformes > Protopteridae > Protopterus > Protopterus annectens. The sequence goes on from NC_056733.1 coordinate 401,763,571, forward strand.
TTACTTACCCTCGGAAAGATTAGGTGTTTGGGTATGTCGGGTTTGATATTTTCATTCTTGCGAAAGTGAACATCGGTGTTCTGATCTTTGTTTTTTAGAGTAGATCCATATATATATATATATATATATATATATATAAAATTAGGTGACCTGCTTTTGGTCCAACTTCTGGTTTGCCAGAATCTGTTTAATAAACCACATTTGGTTGATATACACATAAGGTTGACTGGTGTGTTAGACTGACAATCTCAGGGTAGGGGAATATTCCCTTTCCCCAAGGACTGTGTGACCATGGAGTTAGTACATATAATAAGCAGGGATTGGGGTGAAGGGGCACTTGCCCCCTATTAAAAACAATGTTATTTTTTTCCATGCACCAAGGTTCAATGACTATTGGACTACTCCATCGAAGTGAGTGGATCCACATATAAAGTAATATACTCCCTCCATTGACTCAAATGGACAGGTTATGAGAAAATTCTGATAAATCTTTAAATAAGATAATCAGCAATTATGCCATCCAGAGGACAATTATTAGAAAATGAATGAAGACATTTCAGAAATGTCGATTTTCTTATATGTTCTCTAAAATAGGACTGATGTTTGCAAGCATTGTTTTAATTCAGATATATTTTACCCTACACTTGTTTGAGTGTGCTGATGAGTTTATATAAAATGAATACTAGCACTAATAATATAACGCATACTAATAATTATTATAATGATAATATGAAGAATACTGCCAATAACATCTATATAAGTGAAACAAGATCACTGAGGAAGAGTGCAGTCACTTGCTGATATATGTGAATTATATTTTATTACTATAGCTATAATAAATGACACAAATCAAAAATTTAGTAAAGCCTATAACTGTAATAAGTGTGTGTGTGTGTGTACAGACAGCAATGAGTTGTGGTATTTCCTTTTTCTTACAAGCCCTAGGCCATTTTTTACATACTGCTGGTAGATTCTAACTGCAGTGTTCTTTAAAATTATTGATTTATTTTGCAGAAATATTGAAAACTGATATTCTGTTTTCAGTGTAAGATGACTTAATTTTGTTGTTGCTCTGTAACAACTAAACAGTAGATCTGCTGGACTGAATGGTTGCATGGGGGGCATGTGATACTACAAATGCTTTGCTTTCTTACGGACTGCACTATTGTGGAAGCAGACTGAATGGAATGACATGCAACAGTGTGTCAAGTAGCACTTTTAAAACCAGATACATTGAAATTGTGCAGAATACATGTTTAAAACACCATGCTTATTAAGAGAGATTTCTGATATCTACTCTTGTTTGGTCCGCTGTCCAACAAGGAGCTTTGTTGTGTTTAAAACATTACCTAATTCAGTACTGACCCTAAGGCTGTTTTTTTCCAGTCCAGAAGAATGATAATGTGTTTCAACTCTCACTAACACTTGCAGCCAAATGAGGTTTCCTGTCACTTTTCTCAAGCTTCTCCGTACGAAGAATCATGAATCTGCAATACTGACTTGTCCAAGTGAACAAATATCATGAATCTACAATGTTTATTGGTCCATTTTTTCTTGAATCACAAATGCTATCAGCTTCTGTGACTAAGAAATCGGAGAGATTTTAAAACAATTATAAAATCAAAGAGGCTTTACAGAAATGACTCTGACTTGTCTAGATATCTGTTCCAGCTTTCCTACATATGAGCAAAAGCATGTGACTTAAAATGAAGCACTGTTAGCAACAATACTGAAATGAGTTTGAAACAAGAATGGCAGCTAGGACTTTACAGTGAGTGGGTAAGGCGTTAGTTCAGACATCACATGACAGCACCTTTGCTTAGCTGTTCTCTCTCTCCCTCTCCTTTTTTTCCAGCAGCTGTTAAATTCTAGACTATATCATTCGTTAATTTTAATTAGTTCAAAATGTTACCTATAAACTCTTTTCGAAATCGCATGGAACTCCAGCTCAGCTATAATTTCATTCAGTGGTATGCACCCTTTCTTCTGATCTCCAAATAGGTCAGCTCACCCATAGTTTCATTCTATAGTATGTCACCTGTTCTAATCTCCAAATGTCTCTAGCTAAGTCACCTCCTAGTTTGTGCAGAGGTAAATATTCATATTCTGTATATTTGCAAAGAAATGATACATTTGTAGGGAACAATAAATAAATATATACATTATCTTTATAAAACTCTTTAGATTGCATTTTGAAATATTGTTTCGCATGTTTTTGAGATATGGTATTAAATAAAATCTGACAACCTTATATTGGTAGTATCACCTTAAAATGGATTTTTCCCAGTGATGTGTTATGGTATCAGTGCATGGAAAATATATTGGTTGTATCAAATAAATAAACTGACTAAATAAAAGATAATTAAATAGGATATTTAAAAATGCATATTAATTGCGATGACATTATCACTTTGATATGCATATGAACCAGAAAAGCAAAGTGAATAACTAATTGCATTTTTTCTTCACCCTGCTCCCAAATTAGAAAGCAATAATTGCATATCTGTCTAATTGAACAGAAAGGCAAATATTGTTTCAAAGTTGGAATATAAACAAAGTCCAATTAATTTTGGAACAAATCATAAAAAAGCTACATTCAAAGCAGGGCAAACATGTAGTATATTTAGCTCCAAGTAACTGTTTTCAAAATTAAGACCGTTCTTAATAATAAAACATTCAGTCTTGCTATATTCATAGGTCTATGAGAATGTTCTCTCTGATGGATTTTTGCAGATGGGTAAGTCTGTTCCACTAATCAAAATTTGAAAAAAAAATATGTGTTAGATGCTACCTTGAGAGACGTCTATATGCATGGATTCTGATGCACTAGCAATATAAGAAAACATATCCAGAATCTATAAGTTCAACACCCCCCAGATAGAAACTGGAATATTCTACAAATCAAGAAATAATAAAGATTTTTTATTTAGCAGGAATGCAGTGGGGCAACAGTTAGCATTGTTGCCTCACAGTAAGAGGTTCTCTGGTTGGATTCTTGGCTGGAGCACCTTCTGTGCGGAGTCTGCGTATCCTCCCCGCGGTCTAATGAATTTAAAGACATGCAGGTAAGTACGTGCATGTTTGGGTGTGCCTTCCTTGAAGGTTGGGCACCAGGCTGGTAACTTGATACTGTAAAAATTCACTGCCAATCATTAGCGGACCGGAGTTCTGCTGTGGCGACCCCTAACCGGGAAAAGCCGAAAGACAGTATACAAGCATATACTATCCTGACTTACAGTGAATGTCGACAACCAAAGCTAGAGAGGGGGGATGCCAGCCCGCATTTGGATGACAGGAGTGTATACATGATTTATTAAGGTATTGTCTCTCACACATGAACTGTACACTTAGAATGTATACATTATGTCTAGTATCAGGGATTCTCTTTGATGGGGTAGTGTGACTGAATGCAGTTCACTAAATCAACAGGGTGTAAGGAAATGGAGACCTGCAGGAAAAACTGAACTTGATACCTGAATCATAAAGTACCATCTCCTACAGTCGGTTTCAAAACAATAATGCTCAATAAAAACATGCCATGACAACTAAGTGGAAAAAAAATTATAGATATCTACATAGCAAGATTCTTGAAACCCACTGGTGGAAACCATGTCTCTAGCAGACTACTCTATGAGAGAAGTATTCATTTACAGATACACCATGATTGTTTGAGGTTACATTTTCAAAACACAATTCCGTGGCAAACAGTGTCTGAATCTGATAGCTTGCTTATGCAAATAGAAAAGACATGTTTTTGCAGTTCTGTAGGTTTCAAGCAAACAACGAAAACAGCATGATCAGTAAAAAAAAAAGGTATTTTTGCAGGTCTCATTACCACAGAGTACTTCCTATTTTTGTACTCTCACTCCCAGGTTTTTGCAACTCAGACAGAAAGACATATCATTAATACAGCAAGAATTTTTTTTTTATTTTAAAGGCACTGTACTGATTTTTGTTTCTCAGTAATTTCAATTTTAATTTTTAATTTTTTTAATTTTTAATTTTTCAAGCAATGAGCTTACAGACAGTACAAAAAAAACATATGCTTTGGACATTAAGAAACTGCTCTAATATGGAGCAAGTAAAAGCATAAAAGCAACTGCTACCTCAAATAATTATGCTTAACTTTATTCTATCCAGTACAGCTCTTTTGAAAGAGTGGGTGTGGCTTTATCATCTTACATTTCTAACAAATACTCATTGACAGAGGCCAAATATCAATATAATTATGTTTGCCATCATCTTTGCTTCAAGATAAAATATTCTGATACCTTGTATGTAGCACGGTTTTGGAATTATTAATGCAAATATGAACAAGCAACATTTGATGCCTAGAGGAGCTGTAGGAGTAAACACCTGGAGGCGCACTCAGCTGTAATGAGTTGAAACATTGATGTGAGCAATCTCATATCAAGTAAAATGATTTTAAGCCTTCTTTAGCAGGTGGTCAATTGCATGGTGGAAAGATAATCTGTTTTGACAATGCACTTGAAATGTGTCCATTGTCTGTTCTAAGCCCTTCCCACCCTGAAGAAAGGAGGTGAACAAATGGTCTATCTTCCTAAACTCATTCACTTATTTCATGTAACCCCTGTTCTGATGATGAACATTTAAGGTGTCAAGTATTCTGCATTTCTTAGTCTCAGTGCCTACAAAGAAAACAAGCATACAACTGGACTAGGTTTGAAACAATTTATAAACATTTAGGGGAGAAAATATGAGTTAGTTTTAAAAATACTCATTTCATAGAATGACCATATATGGTTTCTTATCCAGGATAACCTGAAGATGTTAAATCTTAATGTGTATAAGTAACGTCCATCAGAAAGAGTAACTGAAAAATAGGGTGCAACTGGTATGCAATGCAAGTTACATAAACTACTCAGCACGAAACAATATGTTAAGGTTTACATGCAGTTGAAAACTGCTGAGAGACTTTTGTAGGTGATCTGTTTTAATATCACTTTCACTGTCCCAAGTAAATTGGTTTTGGTCACATCACTATAAATTTAGGAAACTCCAGAACAGAACAAATAACATGATTAATGGTGTAAAAGAGATGTCATCAGAGACAGACATGGAGGTTTAACAGCAAAGAAATGAAGAAAATAACCTTTCAAAAGATTTCTGGGTAATGGCATACCATATGAGATAGCTGCATTTCTCAAAGACATAAATCTTTAAGACCTGGAAATACATTTTGAAGATGGAAGAAACTAGATGAGTGTTGCATAAGATACATTGCTTTCAGAGTTACATTGGACTACTCAGTGACAGACTATGAAAGTAATGGGTAAGAAAACCTACAAACAATTCAGAAAAAATATGACAAATAGCACAATATGTGCTATAGGGTGACTTGAACTGACAACTTACTGATGAGATGGGAAAATTTTTTTTTTTAAATCACATCCACTTCATTGGACAAACATTTTTTGTGTAACAATTCATATAAAGTATGGGGTTTGTCACTGGTGCATTTCATATTGTATAAAATCATCACATGAATAGGAAAATTTGTTAAAATCAACAAGACATATAAAATAATAGATATGGAATCCTATGTATACATTTTTGTAAGATCTAATTCTATACAAGTTATTATCCTT